>NC_088928.1:13590000-13597500 GCF_038396675.1 Hydra vulgaris
ATAAATTTGTTGGAGGCTGAATCTAAAATTGAAAAATTAGCATGATTAAAACTATTAAAACAACTTTCATTTGAATGAATATGTTTATAAATGTGTGAGTTTTTATCCCTTTTTTGGTGCTTGATTATTCATGTCTTTAAATGGCAAGTAGTTTCACCAATATAACAGGATTTACAGCCTGCGCATTCAAATTTATAGACAACGAATGAATTAAAGTCTGTAGGAAAGGGATCTTTTGCGGGAAAAAATATTGAAATTTTAAATGAAGTAAAAACCAATCTTACGGTGACTGATTTACAATATCTTTTAATGATTGCGTTTAGTCTTTGTTTGGTTAATTCAGATATTTTTCCAATATAAGGAAGTTTAAAATATTGATAATTTTGTAGGTTTTCCGAACGCGATGAAGAGCTATAGATTTTCTTAATCAACCAAGACGGGTACGAGTTGTGTTTGAGAATTTTAAAAAGATTGTCAAAATCATAGCTAAGACTGAGACTAGTGTTGTTTATTTTATAAACTCTATCGATTAAACATTTTACCAGACTAACTTTGTATGAAAATGAAGTAAAGTTAAAAAAAATTTGTGTAGAGTCACAAGAAAGTTTTCTTATGAAAAACAGTGGTAATTGTGGAATTGTTTGTTTTATTTAGAGTCCAAAAAAGATATTTTTAATTGAATTTCTTTTTTCATTGTAAAAGTAATAGAACTATGTTTATTATTATATATATATATATATATATATATATATATATATATATATATATATATATATATATATATATATATATATATATATATATATATATATATATATATAAGACTTATTTTTTTTACTTATTAATAAAAAAAACCTTTTTTTTTTTTGAACAAATAAAATTACAATACATGTTTTGGCTTTTTCTTGAAATAGTCCAAACATGTATTGTAATTAACAATGTAAAAAACAAATTTTTTAAATTTGTTTTATTCAATTGTTTTTCCAATTTTGTTTTATCAACTGCATTTATTTATAGATTAGTGCAGAAGAACCATCTATACCTTTCTGTAAACTCTAAACTCATATTTATCTTTGGTGTTATTTATTATGGTTAAATCGAGGAAGAAATAGGAATTACTTCCTGTTAACCTCCCTACCGTATTGTTAACGTGGATACCATCAATATACCCAAAATGAAGAAAAATATTTCGGAAAGCTGGCCACAGAGAAGTCTTCAAACCAAATCCTAATTTAAGAACATTACTAACATTAAGCACAACTAAATTGACACATTAGTCAGGCCTAAACTTATTTTATTGAATGCAAATGCTCAAAGAGATGCGTACAACAACATCTAAAAAGTTTAAACAAGGGAAAACATTACCTGTCTGCAATAGCCACCCATAATAAGTTTTAATTGCAAGAATGAAGTGGGAGAACATGAAAAAAATTAAAGCGGAAACAAAAAAACCTTGATCAAAAAGTGTGCAAAGCTCTTAAAATACAAAGGTACCAATGTTCCCCTTTAAATAGCAGAATTAATCTAGATGATGGGCAATTTGTTAAAACTAAATTTTGGACTCTATTTTTTACATTTTCACATAAACAAGAAAAAAGCTATTTAGTTGTTGACGTCAATTAATTTTAAACTGTTTTTGACATTGAAAAAATTTTGTATAATTTTACGAGCTGATGATACTGGTAACCAAAATCCAGTGCAAATTTCTAATAATAAAATATTATTAGAAATATATATATATATATATATATATATATATATATATATATATATATATATATATATATATATATATATATATATATATATATATATATATATATATATATATATATATAGTATATCTACTATAGCATAAATAGATAAAAAATTGTTACTAGTTTTTTCTTTATAGCATAGGCGTTTTCAGTAAAAGAAAAAAACAAAGAATAATGAAAAGATTGCTGCCCCATGCCAAACCCTCAGTCAATCTAGCGGCACTCCTTTGCAACAGCAGACTATAAGATAGTCGATGTATGTAACAGAACAATAGTAAATTAGTAAAGAATCACTTTTTTTACTTTACACCAAATTTTTTCATTTTACACTGTTACATCAATAATATGGTTGAGCTTTTACCAAAAATTTACTGGTCGATTGGTAAAACAATTTTATTAATTTACCGGTAAAATCATGTTGGTTAAAGGGATCCAAAACCTCCGAGGCATGTTGTGTTCATATTAAAGAGAATGATAAAAATTTGGGCTAAATTTTTTTTGATTAAAACAAAAGAATATATGCATACCAAAAAAAACTAACTTTTTTATTTTAGTCGAAGCTTGTCTTCTTCATTTTGTTGTAGGCCAAAAAGTCTTCATAATATACGCTGCAATCTACAGACTTGATAATTTCTTCAAGCCCGTTTTATTCGAAAGAGTTTTATTACAAAATGCCATTGATTCTTTTTGTTTGTTTAAGGGATCAATGATGTAAAGAAACAAGAAAACCAATGACATAAACTTACAACTTATTAAAAGCACTTGATTAAATTATCAAGTCTGTAGATTGCGGTGTATATTATGAAGACTTTTTGGCCAACAGCAAAACAGAGAAGGCGAGCTTCGACTAAAATAAAAAAGTTAATCATTTAAAAACTAAAAATAATTTTAAAAAGTTTAAATTGATAATAATACATTGCAAGTAACAAGCGCCAAAGATGAGGTTAGCAGTGACAATTCTGAATCTGACACCAAAGTTAGTTTTCTTGGTGATTCTATGGACTAAAACATTCCCATTCCATGAGTGAAAGTACACTTGCAATCTGTTATCACAAAAGTCAAAAAAATCGTAAAGTTAGTTCGAAAATCTCCTGTCAAAAACGACATCTTCCAAGAAGAAATCAAGAAACACACAAAAAAGAGGTTTCCCCTTATCCTTAACTGCAGAACAAGATGGAACAAGTCTACTGTAGACAGTTTAACAGTTTTTCAAAAAAAAAGTTTTAATCAAAAAAGTATTTAAAGACATTTCTTCATATTTGATTTGCAGTGATGATGAAATAAACATTTTATACAACATTGTTGCTGCTCTTGCACCCGTCAAATTGGATGCAGAAGCCTTTTTTCAACAAGATGCAACTCTTATTGATGAAATACTGTGAAAATGAAAAAAATTTGATAAGCAATTTTCTACTAATTTATTATTGCTTTGTCTATTTAAGAACATTGAGGACTCTATTTTGTACAAATATATGCTTTATCTATGTATATAGATATATAAAAGCTGGCTTAAATAACTTCAATTTTTGCCATAAAATGATCAAATTATGTCCAGAATTTAAAGGAATGAAAAAGAGGATTTGAAAATGATAAAAAAACTTCAAGACTATTTTAAAACCTTTAATCATTAAATATATTGAGTGATCTATTTGTGGCAAATAGATCACTCAATATATTTAATGATAGTCAGTAATTATATGTATATTTAAATGTGCTTGAAAAGTAGAAAGTAAAAGTAAAAGAATAAAGAACTATAAACAAACTTCCTTAATAAAAAAAGTATAAACAATATTATCTATTAAGTTGCATTATTGTTGTTTTTAAAATGATTAAATTTAATTAGTATTTGCAATTATTGATTTATAATACAAAGTAGTTAACCACAGGCCTGAATAAAGCACTAACATCTGTTTTTGTAGGAGACATATTGAAATTTAATAATACAAATATATTTTTTTAAATCTTCTTCAAAAATTCTGGTTTTTACTCTTTATCAATAATTAAATGTAAGAGTTCAACTGTTATTTGAACCAATAATGATAAAGAAAAAAAATGGTTCCAATGGTGAATAAAATTTTTTTATTGGTTGATTTTAAAATTAACACACTTTTTACTGGACCATTATTTACACTTACATAGTTTTATAAACAGTTTAGAAATGCTAAACTGTTTATAAAACTATGTATTTGTTCCTGAAGTTTTTAATATTATTTGAACATCTATTCCATTTTTTCTAGATGCATTTCTACTTCAATTAAAACTTGGAATTACTTAAATCATTTTTTATTTACAATACCTTAATTAAGTGTTAATTTGAACAAACAAATTATAAATTTATTGTTTGTTCAAATTAACAGTATAAAGTATAAAGTGTGTTATAAAAAATAATAACCGTATTATAGTGTTATTATTTTTATTACACAGTTAGTATAGTGTACTTTTGTAGTCTTAAGTTTTTTGTTTAGTTTTTTATGACTTTTTACTAACAAATTTAAGTTAATTCACCCCATGATAACAAAGTAAACAGTTTTGCATAGACTAAAATTTTGAAGTCCAGACTTTTTCAAGATATTGCAATTGGTTGTCATTTAATTCAACCATTGCGTAATAAGACCAAACCCATGTATGACAGATGAAATGTTATACTTGCCCTTGTTAATGACACTATTGAAAGTCTTTAAAACCTTTCTACTCAGATGAAATACAAGAGGTAGTAACCTTAGAATAAAGAATGGAATCACATAAGCAAAAAAAGTTGTATATCTATATAAAACAGGTATAAAAAATTAAAAAATTAAATTTAAAATAATCTTTTTACACAGTGGCACAAACTTAAAACATGGTCATTCTCAGAAGCTTATTGCTATTTCACTATTTTGTCATTAGTGAATTTTAGACCTAGATGTGCAGTAATTAATATTATTAAGACCAGTGTGATCCTTAGCTTTA
The DNA here is from genome assembly GCF_038396675.1 of Hydra vulgaris. Classification (NCBI taxonomy): domain Eukaryota; kingdom Metazoa; phylum Cnidaria; class Hydrozoa; order Anthoathecata; family Hydridae; genus Hydra; species Hydra vulgaris. The sequence goes on from NC_088928.1 coordinate 13,594,707, forward strand.
TTATTTATACATATATATATAATACCTATAAGATCATACACAGCAAATGTTTCTTGTGAGTGATAGTGCTGATGACATTTGTGCCATTTCCAATTTTCTTTATGAACATTTGGTCGAAAAGCAACTGTTCCTTTATTAAGAAACCGGGAAGTAAACTTAAGCAATTTTCTTTTTATATTTCTGTTTAAAAAATATGAGCTATCAACAATAGGCGAAAGACATTTCTCTTCAAAAGAACATTTTAGCTGAGACATAATATGGCTTTCAACTTTTATGCTTTGTTCAAATGTTGAAATATCCATTACCAGATCAGGAACATCTAAAAGTTTAATAAAAATTGAAAAGTTATTAAAAAATAAGTAAAATATACAATCTACAAAAATATTAGTAATTTTTAATTTGTATTAATACTGCATTAAAAAACAAGTTTTTTTTATTCGTATAACAATAATAATAATAAAATACAAAAAATTTTTTTATCCAAACTGCTGAAGAAATCTTATTTGGCCTAAAAATTATTTAAAAAAATATTCCTACATTTAGTACAAATAACAGATGCCATATCATAATATCGACATGAACCATATGTTTTATAACTACAGTCTTTTATAGAGTTCTCATTTCCCATACATTTAACATTGTACATAAGCTTTTTGTAGTTTATACCTGTATCATAAAGTAAAAAGAAAAAATACATTTAAATAATATTTTTTGTTATGCTACAACTTTGTTATTACTTTAAGTTATGTTGATCTAAAAAACTTAAAAAAAAACAACCACTGTATTTAATAAAGGATTTTTAAGATAGAAAAAACAAACTTTATGCTTATCTTATTTTTGTTTGAGTTATAAAAATTCATCTTGTGTTACTAAATATTTGCTACTAGATAAAAATAGACTTTGTGTTAAGTGAATATGATAATTTATTTTGTGTCAAGCAAACCGCGTTGACTTTTAATTTATATAATTTGTCAAACAGTATACACAAAAATTTTAATAAAAGTTTAAAATATTACCAAATTTATATGATTTGGATGCCCAACTCACATATCCTAAACTAAGTTGTCGACACAACACTTTTCCCTCTCTTTCTGAAAATCCAATGCCACATATACCACCCCAAGTAGACCCATCAAAAGTGACTTCAATTCTTCCTTCAAAATTGGTAATTCCACCAAATAATCGTACATCCTAAAGATAAAAAGGAGTAATTTGCATGTCTTTTTATATCATTACCACAAATGGAAATCAGACAAAAGATCAAAGGATGCAAGACACAAAATGATTGGAGATAATACACAATTTTTGTAAAATTGAGCACGAAATGATACAAAATGAATAAACAAGACACAGTAAGTAAAAAGATATTAAAATATTTATTACTTTTTGTTCTATAAACTATTTCATATTAAAATTTATAAAAAAATACTTCATATAAAATAAAAAAATGTAACCTTATAAACAATGTGTGGAACATTACACCTGACGCCAGCATCTTCACTGTGGGAACATAAAGAAGTGTTTTTTGATTGAATACATTGATGCAAATAGCGTTCACTTCCACTGCATTGGATATCAGTCGCTAATATCTTTAAAGAAATATTAACATAAAATGTTTCAATACAGTCTACCCATAAAGCCAGTGAAGAGTATATATATCAACTGATTTATGTAGCCATAGGCAAAGTTGAGTGTACATACATTGGCTGGGGGTTGGGTTTTGGCAGGCACACTTTTAATTAAAAGAAATGTTTTTCTTAAGTTTTTAAACTTATATAGGGGTTGCTTTTTCTATATTAAATCACTTTAATATAAAAATGTTACAAATTTAAAGTTGCTAAATTTGAACAAGCTTGATATATTTGTACATCTCTGATCATGGCAGGTACAACATTACCAACTGCTATATACTTTATAGTATAAAATTTTTTGCAACATGTAAAAATATTGTAAAAAAAAATTCTATGAATAATTACAAAATATGTTTAAAACATACAGCTCCTAAACCTTCACCATGATCTGCCCAGTGACTAGCTTCAGCAGCTGAACCAAATCCTAATTCTTTACATACAACACTGGCATCAATCAAGTCCCATCCATCATCACATATTGTACCCCAAATATTACCATTGAAAATTTCTACTCGTCCTTCTCCTGCTCTATAGCCCCCTCTAAGGCGAATTTGGTTCTTCTAAATATGTATTTGTTAATGATAAAATTTATTAATTTATACATATATTTATAAATAAATATATACTTTGTCAGTATCTAGACAGACCATTTTTAAATATCACATAATAAATTTAACACACCCTTTATATGATCTGAAGTATCTATATTATACTTCATTTTTCAAGCATCTTTACACACACAAAAAAAAATGCTCAACTTACTAAATACTCTACTCTTTTTTTACAGGTAATTTTGATTGGTTGTTGATTTGTACAACCTCCCAATTTCTCATGAGAAAATTTACAATCCCATAAATTTGTTTCTTCACCTGTGCAGTTAAAAAAAGGATCTTCAGAAACAACATAAGGGTTTAAATCTTTTGAATTCTATAACAGAAAAGAGAAAGAATTATGTTAGGGAGTGTCAATACAAACAGCAAAAATTTACTAAAAATAGTTGAAATTAGGCTAAATACAATTATTAAAATTAAAAACTGTCAAACAAAATTCCTAAAAACACAGACATTGAAATAAAGACAGATGTAGCTCATTAAATTTTAATTATGGTAATTTATAATAACTATTTTAACAATATAATATTTTGTTTTCTGTTTCATCCCTCT
>NC_088928.1:13600000-13792500 GCF_038396675.1 Hydra vulgaris
AGGTTTTGAATTTTGTAAAAAATACAGATCAGATATCATACTAACTTAGGTGGAACATGCAAGGGAGCGCTTCTACATTGACTGATTTATACTTGTCCCAACTTCTCTCAATCAATGTAGCAGCACTCAATTGTCCTCAATCAATGTAGCAGCACTCACTAGCATGTTCTCCATAAATCAGTCAATATAGCAGCACTCCACTACGTGCACTTTGTAAATTAGTAGGATATCTGGCCTGTGTAGGATTACCAGACATCCCGTTTCTATGGAGGAGAATACAGCACCAAACTTGTAAAAAAAAATTTTACTGTGTTCTCCTTCATAAAAGCTGGACATCTGGCAACCCATAGGTCCGCGTTTCTTTGAAAACTTAAAACTCATTTTGAAATAAAAAGTATTTTTTCTAGAAAAGAAATACTTAGTATAACATAAATATTATACTTAGCCATAAAAACAAATATATATACTATAAAGTATATATATTTGTAAACCAAAACTATTTGTAATCTTGATGAACTAATTCCAATGATTGCTCAATCCAATATTTTTAACCTTCAAAGTATTTAAGAACCATATTTTTATAAGTACAGTTTAAATGTTGACCGTTGCTTTTTTAATATATAAAAACATTTCTTCTTCAATAACAATAAACTCTTCTCCATGTTGATAAATATGCATTTCATTCTATTTTTATAAAACACTCGGGCATGTTTATTGTAGACAGATAATTTTAAAAACCACTTAATTAGTGTTCTTAAACAAATTTTCATACAAGTCCTTTGAAACTTTACACTTATACTCATCAATATATTTTTTTCATGTTTTTTTCACTTAAATGCGGAAGCTGGACTTCAAAGTAATTGATAAGATAACTTTTAGATTTTTAAAACCCTTCACTCTGTCTACTCCAATCATAACTTTTACATTCTCTGATATAAAATATCTATGTTAAAAAGCAGTAACTAACTCATCAACATTATTGCATTTAACAGAAATAATTCTTTAAATATACTAAACAATAACAAAACAGTATTAAGTTAATAATATAGTTTAATAATCTTTTGTTTTATCAACTTTTAAGATTAATCAAAATATAATAATTATAATTATACTATTGTTAAGCTTTTTATTTAGACTAAAATCTCAAGTTAAAATAAAACTACATGTGATGAATAAAAAGGTCTTTGAATCTACTTTCTCTAAACTCAATAGAATTTTTATGCATGTAAAAAAAAAAAATCCAGACAGATCATGGTTATCAATTACTTTAAAGTTCTGGTAATTGATAAGGTAACTTTTAGATAATCCTGCTCTCCATTTACCTCAACCTTAACATCTGCATTCTCTAAAAGCTTTTTAAATCTACTTCCTTTAAACTCAACAGATCTTTTCTGCACGTAGAAAAAACATTTCAGACAGAAGATGGTTGTCAACAGCGTAATTTTCCCAAGAGTACTTCTTAATTAAGACTTCAAAATTTTCACTTGTCTTGGGCTTGCTTTATTGCCTTTGGAGTAACACATTTTAAAACTTATTGTGTGTTCAGTTTAAATGCAATATTATAACGACGTAAGTTAACGTTAACCGTTAAGTTAATAATATAACGATTTATGTTAAATTTTTTCCTTTTTTCAAACATAATATACAAATTATTTTATTAATTCGTTGCGGTTTTTAGCAAAGTATGGTTTTATTCTTTTTTAAAACTAGTTGTAAACAATGATATATTAATATGTCATTGGTTCTAACATTTTCTAACTAGTTCTAAATGAAGTAGAACTAAAGATAAAAATAAGGAAGTTAGAATAACTAATCGCGTTTTTGCAATTTCATAAAATAAATAACCGAAATGGCTGACGGAAAAACATTATTTCAGTACCGAAACATCGTTATTTATAAATACTTCTAAGCAAGCTAAACTACTTTTAAATTCAAAAAGTTTTATGGGATAAGACATAAAGTCTTAGTTAAAATTTAGGGTACCCTTGACAAAAACATCGTTTTATATAAAACTTCTAAGCAAGTTTTCTCAAAAAGTTACCAACAAATGATTTAAGTTTTAAGTTATAGAATGTTTAAATGGACTGCTTTTAAGTTCGAAAAAAAAAACTTATGGAACACAACATAAGTTCTTAGATGACCTTAAGGGTACCCGTATACTATCTTCTGCTTACCAGCAATAGGACATCGTTGTAAATTGGAGTATTTTAGCCGGCTTACAGTGAGCCAGAATTCAGTTTTACTGGACAAAACTAATAACTCGTGCTATAAAAAAGACTTTAGGACCATTTTTGCGCTGTTTACTAAGTTGAGAATTGCGGTTTCAATGGTGACGTTAGTTTTAATTGTAGGTTGCTATGGATACCAAAAATGCGTTGCAATCATATATTTTATTAGGCATAATAAATATAAACTTGACAAAATAATAACTTTATCGGATTACTCCCATAATTAGAAGTAGCAAAACTTATATCAGAATATTACTGCAAATACATTACGAAGCAAGTTTTACATTAACTTGTTGTAGATATTAGAAAACAATATTAATTATTAGTGAAACTTCTAAATCGCTTTCTGCAGAAACTGTGGAACCTTATTTTAACACAGCCTCTAAAAAAGTAAATTCAGCTGGAATAAAATGCTGCTTTTTTAACAGATTCTCCGTGATATTATACTAATTAAAAAAATGTATTAAAAAAGAACAAATCAAAGAGCTTAAAGAAGTTAAAAAAACAAAAAAATTATCTGCATGTCAACTCAGAGCCGACGACAATGGCGGATGGGGAGGGGGGCCGGGAGGGGCACACCCCCACTTTTTTCTAAAGGACCTTTATTTTTTTTATTTATATAAGAAAATTATAGATATATAAGCCTTTTTTTTTTTAATTGACGATTTCGCCCTCCCCCTCCCACTTCGAAACCTTTGTCGTTGGCCCTGCAAAATAGGGAGATCTTGGTACTTAAGTCACTCTGTTACGTAGCATAATAAAGATACAAATGAAAAAAGTATATTTATATTATTATTATTCCAGTACATTTATATTATTATTATTCCAGTAATTTATTAGTGTCCATATTTTAAACATTTTTTATAGATTTTATATAGATAAGTTTGTATACATTATGTAAAGGTGAGTGTAGGTTTTATAACAGAGTTCATAATAGTCGTTAATGTTTTTATGAGTTTAACTTTACCATGTATATGCGTTAGTTCGTTTACTGTTTAATCTACCCCACATAACGGTTCAACTTACCCTTCTGGGGCCGGTTAAGCACTTTATTTAGTAAACTTTAGGCAATATTTAGTCAAGCAAATCAGAAAAATATATTTTTTAAAACTTTTTAGCAGATTAAACTATGTTTCTAATATTAAAAAAATTGTCTAAATCCGACGTATTATTTTAGAGATTTGTTAAACTTACCAAGAATTGCTCAACTAGCCCTACCCTTCTCTAGAGGAAAAAAAAACTTGTATTTAGTTTTTCTATAACCTATTTAAGGATATGCAAACGCGGAATTAAAAATATATTCACCAGTCGATGAATCATCAAATAATCAATCATATTAATCACTTTGAGGTTAAATTCTGACGGATGGAAATCTAAATATTGTTTAACACTAAGTCAATATTTTATTTTTAACTAGGTCAATAAATATTTTTTTAACTTAACAATTTTATATAATCGCCTAAGCAACAAACCACATGTTGAATCACATGCTTAGATCGCATTCGTGCGTTAATTATTTTTACTATTACTATAGTAAGTAATTTTAAACGCATAATTTTAATAATTTGTCTCAAAAATGACGATTCAACCTTTTTGAACTAAATGTGTACTAGGCAAGCGTGACTGCGCATAAACGTGCATAATTACTCATAAAAGATTACAAACTCGCATGAAATTAGTTGCTCTTTGAATTTTATTTGCACATAAAAAATATAAATAAAAAACCTTATTTAGCGTTATTGTGACATCATTATCTCTTGTCTCTGAACAGTAGATAAACACTTGAGACGAATGATAACACTTCTTATCAAAAACATAAGGTTCGACATTTTTTAAAGGGCATTGTGTTATCGATTTTTCGTTTCCATCACAATGAACCATCAAATGATGAAATTTAGATTGGTGAATATTATCGTAGCTGTTGTAAAAAAAAATCCTTTAAACTCTAAGAAAACGAAGTCAACATTTTTTTTAGTATTCAAAATTTCATTTAAAATATTTTTTCGCTAAATTAAGAGCGTAAAAAAAAAAATTAAAAACCTAATAATTATAAAATATATTTAGCTTAATAACAATTGTTCACGTAAATACATTTAAACGAAAAAAAAATTAAATCGGCATAACTTAGATGAGTTAAAAAAGAGAGTGGCGAAGAAAACCAGCCTCTTACGTTTTTCTAGCAAAACTAAGTTATACTCTGTAATGATTCCAATGGAATATTCTACCCTTAAATCTACATGTATATATGTATGTATATATATATATATATATATATATATATATATATATATATAATATATATATATATATATATATATATATATATATATATATATATATATATATATATATATATATATATATATATTCCTGCTGGTTGACAAAAACTTTTAAAACTGTTTTTGACAGCTTTATGACTAAGAAATTATTTCCTTGGTTTATTTGCATAAATAAATTTTTACTCTCAAGTTATTTTCAGTTTTCGCACAGAAATTATTAGTTTAATTCAATGTATAATGCAAAAGTCTGGATTACAGCAAAGAAAAGCTTTTTAAAAATGGATCAAATTATTTTTTGTGCATATTTAAAAAAAAAAAAAGATCTTCAAAAGGTTTATTCAGCATTTCAAATCGAAGGTTTTAGAAACTTTGCCTCTCCTCTAAACCTCTTTATTTACTAAACCTCGATAATGATGTTATTTTATATAAGGTATATGCACATTATGCGCACCGTGTAATGATTTTATATTAACCACTTCTATTATACTCTTTTTTTAAAAGAACAAATTTTTTAAGATCGAATAATATAGAATCAACCGCTATTTTTCTAGAAGCCCATCTAGTATTACTAAGACTTTCAGATACAAGACAAAGCTGTCAAAACTTTGACATTTTTTGAGCAAAGCTGAACTAAGAAAACTGCTATTAAAAACCATATTTATAGTTTTTAAATTTTCCGACGTCAGAGACTGACTACAGCCATTCTAAATGTCTTTACTGAGATAGGCAGCGCTGTGGTAACTTTGACTGACATTCTGCTATAATACGCTGTCATAATTTTGCAAGATGTTGGACGAGTTCAAAAAATTCACTTTATTAGTCCATTTCCTGCCACAAAATTTTCAATGCCCAAGGAAAGCTAGTTGTTGCTTGCTTAAGTTTTTAAACACTCCATAAATACTTCATAATACTCCTAATCTAAACTAGTCTTTAAGATCCTCCTAGTTTTTATATACATGTCTCCTTCTTTGAGAAAAACAGTTTTATCATTAGAAATGTAAAACTTTGTTATAAATAACTGCTTCATAGATTTTTCATGGATTTTGATAATTTGTGCTTCCCAATTTTCGGAGACGCCTTTTTCAAAAGTTATACAACCTTTTTTACAACAAATCGATTAATAACAAGATTGTTCCACATTTTATTTTTTTATTTTGGTGAGGTTTTTAAATATTTTTGCGCCACCAGTTTTCAATCTTTTAAAAGAAGGAGAGTGTTCTTTTGTTAATTTTAACTCATTTCTACTTTTATAAAACGTCTGCTTTTATAAAAAAAAAGTGGTTTGAGTCTCGTTTTACGATTAAAACAGGTTGCATAACCTACTCTACGTTAGAAAATTATTTTTATTGCTATTAGTTTTAATTTAATTTAAATTAGAGCGCCACCGTGATCCACCTAAGGTAGGGTGGTAGTAGTTATAGAGGATCGTAGTAAAGAATTAGTTTAAGTTAATAAAAAAATTTTATTTGGGGGATTTTTTTTAAACATAAAATAATTTTTTTTGAGTAACTAGTTAAAATCTAATGCAAATTAGTGATTAGGAATTTTTTAAATTGGTATCGGGGTGTAGCTTTTGACTTGCTAAATTATTATCGAGGTGTAGCTTTTGATTATGAGTGATAACCATTACATATTTAACTACGGGGATTATGATAAGATAGTTAAAATATTAGCATTGCAATTGTCATACAAATTAATATTAAAAATTTTTTTTACCTGGTTCTATTTCTAAGAATTGCTTTCGCAAAACCAAGTTCTCTGCACACAACCTTTGAGTTTCTAAAATCCCAAAACGTGTCACATAAGTATTTCCATTCTCGATGAAAGTTAAATTGTAAATATCCTTTGTGGTAACCAGTAGAACCTTCACTGCTCACCAGTCGGACATATAAGAATGAGCCGAAAGAAAATTGTCCACCGAGGAGCACGATAAAGAGGTATGTATGCATTGCTATTTGTATAGGATTTGCACAATAAAAGTTTCACACAAAATATAAAACGTATATCTAACAATTAGATACTACAGCCACAGCCGCAGTAGAATATAGATTAGCTTGAATCTATTTTTGAAATTCTGCTTTTTAAAATACATTAGTTAAAGGTCTTTATTGTAGATAATGTAAACTAAATTGTGCGAATACTTAGCATGCTCGACATAACTTAAAATCTAAAATAGATTTAAAAAGTCTCGTTTTATTTTCAACTTGGTTACACTTTGTAACATAGCGGTTTTCGTTTTATTGTCTACTTTGTTACTGCGCATTCTTTTTAAAAAATGATAAATACTTCTTACTCAATTTTATATAAAATAGCAGTTACTCATAATAGCGCTTATTAAATGACTCTTACTCCAAATATTGTCATAACCAAAAACCTCTTAAAATTTGAATAAAATCAAACAAGTATTAAAGCAAATATCTTCAGATTGGCAGTAAAATGTAAACAGCCATTTTTGTAAAATGAATAACGTTTAATAATAAACAAAGTTGTTTAATGTTTATATTTTTTAAATATTTATCAAACGGTTATCATAACAAACTTAACAAAAGTTTTTATAACATTCAAACGCCACAAAACCATGAAAGAGTATTCATAACAAAGTTTCTCGTCATCTCGTTTGTTAAATTTCTTTAAAAAAAAAAGTTTTTTCTAAAGTTTAAGACGCAGGGTAAACAAACTTAGGTATTTTTATTCTATTGTACTCAGAGCTGAAGTAAAACTATAGTTAAGTCTAAGACTTTGAAACATGCTCGTAAAGTGTGCTGAGAAGAGAAACGCATCAAAATGGCGTTTACGAGTATGATATTTTATCTGCAACTTTAATTGAGCAGTTATTCTCGATTCTAAACCAATTTAGACCATTGTGCCACGGCTGCTTGTATATACAAAATGTATTTAAACCAATATTGCATAGCATGAAAGTTTTGTTAATTATGCAAAGATAATAAAAAATAAAAACAGCCGTAATGCAATAATTAGAGTTCTGGCTCAGAACCGAGAGTCAATGCCGGCTCTAGCCAGATAAGTAACATTGGTTAAGAAGAAGGCGTGAACTTCCTGATTAAACATAAAGCAAAAAACAGCCGAGATGCAATTGTTAGATAGACCTTCTTGGAGTACATAAATACCTAAAAAAAAAAAAGTTCATTCCCAGCGGTAATTTGTTTTTAAAACTGACGTTCTAAGTGTATTTTAAATGTCTTTTAAACGTCTTCTAAACATTGTTACGTAAAAAACGTTTAAAAGACTTTTAAAAAACGTTTAAAAGACATTTAGAACGTAACTTTGAAAAACAATTGCCCGTAGGGTCAGGTCTCCTAATTATTAGGAGCACCTTAATAACTAAACCTCAAAAAAATATTTGCAACAAAATAAATGACGCCCAGATTAAGTGTTTTTTTTGTCTACATACATTTCGGAAAGTGAATAATTTTTTTTAGATTAATCACATTTCTCAAAAAATTATCAGCACTGCGGTATCAATTAAAAGTTACTATTTATTAACTATATATTAGTATATTATTAAAAAATCATTATATTTATTTTCTTTCGATTATTATTGATTTAATAATTATTTGAAAAATACGTTCTTAAATTGTTGGTGATAAAAATTACAAAAAAGATTTGCTATTATAGGCACCATCCACTATCTTAAAGCTTAGAAAAACAGTTGTTACGCCCATTAGACATACATTCTTTTCACAATTTGCAGACACTGTAACAAAACATTTTGTATTTCCTATAGAACAGTCATATTGGTTAAAAGTATGTAAAATTAAGCCTGTTTAATCTAAAAACACTAAGTTATTGTCCGGAATCTAATGAAAAATCCTGAAAAACTTTGTCTTAAATCATAAATCTTAAATTCCTTTCAACGAGAATTTTCTCAATAATGCTAAAGTATGAGATGGATCATGCTTAGTTAACAATAGAATTTAAGATTAAAGTGTCTCGTAAAAAGAGCTGCGCCTTCCTTTTTTTACTGATGCGATTTTATCATCACTAAGTCCTTTACTAACTTTATCAGAAATAGAACTGATATTTCATTTTTCCACAATTTTTTTGCCTTTATTTCTTTAAGAATTGAATATCTTATAGTTCTTACAATATCCGTTGTAATAAGTGTTCTCTTTTTTTTTCTCTCGTTTTCCATGGATTTATCGATTAAAACAACAAAAATAAAGCTTGAATAATATATTTAAATTATAAGCATTGTAAGGCATGATTGCATATGAATCGCCTTTAAAAAGTTTTCTCTGTATAAAAAAAGCATTTATTTAAAATGGATACAGTAACTTTCCTATTATTCATTGTGCTCAATATAAACTTAAAATTTTAACGAACATTACTACCAGTGGCGGATCCAGGGGGTGGCTAGACACCCCCGCCTTTATTCCATAATTTTAACAAATAAATAGGTGAGAGTGTGTATGAAAGAGCCAGGTTTTGAAAGAGCCGATGCCATTATTTATAACTTACTGGCATCCGATCATGATTGTATTTTACTTTTAATGTGGAAGCACTGGATATCTGTCACCCACGAATAATTTACGGTTTTAATAAAAAAAATAGTGTCGTAAGAATGCACTAAAAATTTTGAAAATAAAAAGTAATTTTTTGTGGGTTTACTTATTTAATTTTAAGATAAATTGTATTGTATTGTTTGATAAATGATATATGCTGCATTGCTATATATATTCGCTTTTCGTTTCCAAATATAATATTTGATTAAAGTATTGGTAAAAAATGTTAAACTTAAGGTTATGTATTTAACGATAAATTTTTTGAAGGGGCTTACTGTTTATGCTCTGAATAAGCCGACTTTTTTACTTAAACTTAATAATTGTTTTGCGCTTTAATGACTTCATTTTTTTTCGTAACGCTTTATTGAGCATATTCTATTGAAATTGAAGTCGTAAAATGTTGAAAGAAATATTTGGACCTGGAGAAAGCTACAAATATGATTTCTTAAATATATGTTACTATATAACGGTTTTTAGCTATTTTTCTATGCAATTTTAAGCATTAAATTGTAGAATAATTTTAAATTAGTTTTCATTTTGCAGCATGTTTTTGAGCTGACATTTTTTTAGATAATAAAATGTAAAAACGATTATCTGTGTATATTTGATTTTACTTTTTATTTAATTAGGTATGTTACATGAAATTTTTAAATTCATCAAATTCTGGGTTGTTATATATCATTAAAAAGAGCTTCATTTCAATTTTCCAAAAGTGAAAAAACTTTCAAAATTGAACCACCCTACAAAAAGTTATGACGTTTTAAGTACCGATTTTTTGATATTAGGATTTGTTGAAGAAACTGTGGTCAAAATAAAGTTTTTATAAACTAAAACTATTATAACTTAATCAATTCTTATCCAAAAGTTTATATCTTGGTATCAAAAGATAGATACAAGAGTTTTCTACAAATTTATAAAGGTCTCTAGATTACAGACCCATCCGGGAGCAAGAGGGGGCACAAAACCACCATTCATACCGGCAATAAAGACTAACTATATTATATATATAAAAGTGTTTTTTTAATGAAAATGTAAATTTTTATATACAAGATGTTTTGTAATTAGCTATCAGACCACAGTCAAATATAGAAGTTTCATGATTGTCTTTGGGTGGATGTAAGGGTGATGGTTTCAAACACCCTATTATCAAAAATGACTCTTTTTTTTGTATAAATATTTATCTTTATAATTAAAAAGAAATCTAGTATCAAATCAAAAATTATATTTTACTACTTTACAACATCACTAGCAGCGTACCTTTTGTTTCAAGTGGTATAGATGGGAAAGGGGGCATGTCATCACCCCCCCCCCACCCTCCTCTTTTACAACCTAAAAAAAAAAAAATTTTTAATGAGATTCGAAAAAATATTTAAATGTAATTAAAATAATAAACTTTAATATAAACACATCTTTTACCAAAATTCAAAATACATCACATAATGCTTAGTTTTAGTTATAGATGGTTCCCCCTCTGACCTGAAAAAAAATTTTAAAAACAAAAAATGTTTTATAATATTATTTTAATTAGTTTACATCTTGGCTTTTAGTTAATGATTAAGATATTAATAATAAATATGTAAATTTTTTTTGCAAGTTCCACTACTCGCTGTACATATTTTTTGCAAGTTCCACAACTCGCTGTAAATTTTTTTTGCAAGTTCCACTACTCGCTGTACATATTTTTTGCAAGTTCCACAACTCGCTGTAAATTTTTTTGCAAGTTCCACTACTCGCTGTACATTTTTTTTGCAAGTTCCACTACTCGCTGTACATACTTTTTGCAAGTTCCACAACTCGATGTAAATTTTTTTTGCAAGTTCCACTACTCGCTGTACATATTTTTTGCAAGTTCCACAACTCGCTGTAAATTTTTTTTGCAAGTTCCACTACTTGCTGTACATTTTTTTTGCAAGTTCCACTACTCGCTGTACATTTTTTTTTCAAGTTCCACTACTCTCTGTAATTTTTTTTGCAAGTTCCACTACTTGCTGCACATTATATATATATATATATATATATATATATATATATATATATATATATATATATATATATATATATATATATATATATATATATATATATATTCAAAAAATAGTAAAATCATGTAGTAAGATAATAAAATGCATGTCCAATTATCAAAAAATAATTGGCAACATTCACGTCGTGTCTATTGTTAACAATGATTAATATATAGTTTCATTAATGGAATTTAATATCTTAATCAATAACTAAAAGCCAAGATGTAAACTAATTAAAATAATATTATAAAACATTTTTTGTTTTTAAAACTTTTTTTCACGTCAGAGGGGGAACCATCTATAACTAAACTAAGCATTATGTGATGTATTTTGAGTTTTGGTAAAAGATGTTTTTATATTAAAGTTTATTATTTTAATTACATTTAAATATTCACATTAGGAAAACATCAGCTCACAGCATACAATGTCAGCAACTAGCTGGAACTTTTTCATATAATAATCAAAAGCTTCAGAATCATTATCTTTTCTAGTCCAGTAAAAAATAGTAATAGCCTTTCTTTGTTTTTTTTAAGTTTTTCTACTCTGCTATTGTGCAAGACTGTCATTGCTGTATCGGAATCATATCATTCATAATTATTATTGATATAGTATGTTTTAATTATATATTATATTATAGTATATATTTAATATATACTATAATATAGTATATACTATAGTATATATTAAATATATAATATATTATAAATATAATATACTATAAATAGTATATTAAATTTAATATACTATAAATATATTTTATATGTCTATATATTTTTAGACAAATATTAGTATATTACTAATATATGATATATTCTAAATACATAAAAAAGCAGTATATTATATTATTATATGATATAAAGCTTTTTAAAAATGTAATATGATTGGACTGAGCAAAAAACATGTATTACTGAATTTATAATATAAAACGAATTTTAATCTTATTAACTGAAACTAGCTAAATCATTTATTTGAATCATACTTAATATGATTCAAATAATTTACCATTCATTGAATGGTAATTTATTTGAATCATATTAAGTATGATTCAAATAAATGATTTGGAATTTAGAATGATTCAACAAAAAGTAGTGGTAATATTATTTATTAAAACGATTTTACCACTACTTTGATTGCCATAAGAGGATTATTGAGGAGAACGTTTAATTAACACAAAAATTTTTATTTTTTTGTTTTTATTCGTTTTTCTTTTTAGTTAAATCTGAACTAATTATTATAATTTTAAAAGCAGATTGAAGTTCCTCTTCATCCGCCCCTCCCCCTCCCTATGTCTCAAAATAAAAGCGGAAAATAAAAATTTAAGTACCAAAAGTGCTTCACAAAATAGAGTATGTGCTGCATGAAATAAATCAATGAAATTTGGCAGGTGCAAAGAAATTGTGTGAACTTAAAATCGAGAATAATATTGCAAAAAAAAACAAGCATTTCTTCAACATTTACTGAATGCACAAAGTATAACTAAGTTTTTGTCATTTAAAAATCTACTTTAAAAAGTTTTTATTGTAATCAAAAGGTACAAATTTATAAAGTTTAATTACTCTAGTTTTTAAAAAATATCTATACTAATATATAACTCTAAATAAAAATCCTCAAAATACGTTTCTCCCTCGATAGCGAAAAGCAATCTTCAAAAAACGTGACACAGAATTTTAGCACAAATATCGGTTCCGTAAAACGCGTAATTCTACGTACCTAATTTAATATTTACATTTTTATAATGTAATAATATAATTTTAACAAAGAAATAATAGTTCCTACTTAAAAATCTTTTCAGTGGTCCACCTAGCAAACGTCTTAAACAGCAGTGTCTTATTTTACTGAAGAAACTCCAAGGCTTTGTAGTCGTCAAATCCACCGCTCAAATATACCTGCTATCTCACCTTTTGAGTACTACAAGCGTAATGTAGCCATTCCATTCCTCTACAAGGTTTCATCTGATTTGGCAGCACGCTTTACAGAAAATAAGAGAGCACATCATGAAATATGTTCTTTGATTCCAGAAGTTATTATCACCAAAGACAATGAAGAGTTGGAAACATTGTCAAAGCAACAAGCGGATAAATAGTATGGAATTCTTCCAAATCCATATGGTCTGAATAATGAGTTGCAGCGATGGAAACATTTATGTTTTGAGAACAATTTTTGTGGAATGACAATCACGCAACTACTTCAGCAACATGTTGACTCCACATTCTTTCCCAATATTCGTGAGTTATTTCTGATTCTGGCAACTTTGCCAATTGGCAGTTGTGAGGCGGAGCGTTCATTCTCTTGTGTACGCCGCAATCATTCATATTTACGAACAACGATGACAACTGATAGATTGTCAGATTTGTGTGTGATTGGGATGCATTATAACAATTTGCATTATAACAATTTACAGGACTGTGTTTCAACAGAAAAAATTGTAAATAACTTCATTGCACTACATCCACGTAGGATGCAAGCACAATCTCTTTTTTACTACTGTTTAGTAGTTTATGTTTGTATATTATGATTCAATGAATAGATAATGTGCTTTGGATGACAAATAATTATTTCTAAAACATGGAAAAAATCATAAAATTTTATAAGTTAAAATCAAGTATTTTTTTATAATGTAGCCACCCCCTCCTTCAAAATCTTGGATCCGCCACTGATTCACTATAATTTATAGATATAAAACTTCTATTTCAAACTTCAAAGTATGATATTAGGCTAAAAAATCATTGCTTAAAAGTATTTAACTACTGTCGTCTTTTTTTTATTTTTATAGTTCTTGTTATAAATAATCTTTATAAATTCCAAAGTTTCATGGAGTAATTAAGTAATTAAACTAAAGAAATGCTTTAAGTTTTTTAAAAATTTGCTTCATAAATTTTTTTAAAATGTTTAACATTTTCTTAAAATTTTTTTTATATTTTCTAGAAGTCAATCGCAATATCAGCCAGTCTCTTAATTCAAGAATTAACATCTGAAATCAGTATAAAGAAGTAGATTTCCGACAAAGGAGTTATTACTTTATTAATTTTAGTATTACGTCATTAAAGAAATTTTTTTAAATATAGAAACAAAGTCGTACAACGCTAAATATAAAGAAATAGATTTTTCGATTACATATAAATTAAAACAGTTACAAATATCTTCAGTATTAATATTAAGTTGCTACGCCATGATCACGGACACTCTTCTTGTGTTCCATGCCATTGATGTTGAAAGATGTATTTCATTTACTTGTGAGCTAGAAAAGAATATGATAAATGCAACATCAGTATCAAAGATTGGGTTTGATTGAGTTGAGTGTATATGAGTGTAGTTGTGATTGTAGGACAACAAAATGCAAGTGTTAGAAAAACAGTTTGCACTTTTTTTAATATTCTGTAAATTTTTGTAAAAATAATTTTCTTTCTATACCTAAGACCTAATAAATAACGTTTACATGTTTGGGGAAGAAGGGGGGGGGGGAGAGAGAAACGAAATATAAGCCTTTCTTTATTGATGACTATATAAAATGATAATGTCATAATATCCAAGTCTTTAAATAAGAAGTTAAAATGTGTTCCAAAAAGTTAAACATAGGGGAGATGGGGGCGCATTGATTGCCGTAGCAGTGTTTTAAAAATTGCGCAGAACCTGAAAGAGATGTAAAAACTTATTAACTACGAAACACATGTAGAACTATCTGGCTTTTGGAATATAGAAATATTTTGATTTAAAAAAATGATAAACATGAATAATTTTAACTTTTAAACAACCCTCTCAAAAGATCAATGTACCCCAAACTATGGGTACTATGATCTCCGACTTGGGGCACATTGATCTTATATGCGTAATATTATCTAAACGTTTAACACTTCTATAACTTTTGTTGATTTTTGGTTTGCTTCAAAATTTTCTTTTCTTTTGACAAACGAATTTCATTTCTGACAGGAGTATCAGTCAAGATCCTTGTTTTTAACTGCCTACTTTTAACATTTTTTTTTCTGGCAGATGCTTTTGGGTAAGGTTTTAAAACCTCAGGTGAGATTATAGAAGCAACACTTGTTGACACTTTGTTTAAAATACTTGTTTCAATATTTACTATAGTTATTTCAGACTCTATGTGATTAACATGTGCTGGTATCATTTCAGATTCCATGTTGTTGACAGGAATGATAGTAACTGTATCTGGAGCAGCTCTATCTGTAACTGATGATGGTAAATATTCGTCATCTTTGAAAATTTCAGAATTGAATGGCTCAATGCCAGCTACTCTAAATCCTGTCTGTATATTAGATGGTGAGAAAGCTTTTGTATACGGTTCTCGAACTATTGAAACAATATCATAAATGGTCATTGGTCTTGGGTTTGAAACCATCCAATTATCACATGCAGAATTGTAAAACCTTTTCAATGGTCAAAAAACAGTTCTATCTAATGGCTGCAATTTATGGCTGCAATGGGGAGGAAAACTTATCATTGTAATTCCGTGTTGAATTGCAAGCTCCAAGCCTTTAACAGAAATATGACTTTCATGACTGTCGAGAAGTAACAAAACTGGAGATTCCTGAGAACAGTTTGAATATTTAACAAAATGTTTAATCCATTCTATGAAAATTTCTGAGTTCATCCAACCAGAAGGATTTGCAAATCCCACACATCCAGGAGGTCCTTCTTTAATCATGTAATCATGAAACTTTACCCTAGGAAAAATAAATAATGGAGGAATGGAATTTCCAATAGCATTAGAGGCACAACATGCAGTTACCAATGTTCCTCGTTCTGCAGATGCGATTCTTCCAACTTGTTTGCTTCCTCTACCAGCTAAAACCTTTACCTGCTTTTGAACGGTTATAAAACCAGTTTCATCAACATTATATATACAGTTAGGATTATATTTATATCGATTTCTTACCGTTTTAAGATTTTGAAAAAACTCTCTTACAGTGTGTTTGTTAAAAGCTGTTGATCGAGCGAAGCTCGTTGCTTCAGGTGTTCGTAGAGACAACTCTGGTTGTCTTTTCATAAAACCTTGCAACCAATCAATGCCTGCAATTTTATTTTTGATCCATGATGATGGGCATATCTTATTGTTTTTTAAAGCAAATTCATATGCCAATAATCGCGTTGACCTAGTTGAAAGTTCATTTTTGATGCAATTAGTAAATAACTTGATAAACTTTTTTCATCTTCTGCTGTAAAAACTTGTCTATTGTTGTAGTTAGGCTTGAAAGCTTCATTTGGATTAAGCCTCTTTTTACGACAATATCTTTTTAAAGTCATTCTATCTATGTTAAACTGACGTGCTACAACATTCAGTTGTGTTCCTTCTAAAACTTTATTAACAGCTACTTTCATTGTTTCACTTGGTATAGCAACTTTATTTGTTTTTTTAATTCTATTTCTAACCATTTTAAGATCTGTAAAAAAATATATCAATAAAAACATATGTTTTTAATAAATGCTAATATTTAACATAATAATATTATGTTAAATATTTTTTAATTATTATGTTAAATATTATTCTTTTGATATTATAAAATAATAGTATTATTATTACTAGCTTATAACATAAGTAGATTTAAAAAATGAAATGCTAAAAGCTATTGTTTGTTTATATATAGTTTTTTTTTAAATTATAAATACAATTCCATTCGTTACTTATAAACAAAAACATGGGGCACTTCGTCTTCTATGGGGCACTTTGATCCTCCGATCAATGGGCCCCGCATAGTCAAAGATCAATGTACCCCAATAGGTATAGGTAACATATTGATAGCAATATCTACTGTATAAATTGCAGCCAAATAAAAATTATATATTATATTATACACCTAACACTTACAAATTTAAAATGAAATTGTTGTTAACCCATACAGACATCTAAATAAAAATATATTTGAATTATATTACGATTTAAAAAAATCACTTTTTATGACGAAAAACAATATTTTCTTTATTTTTTTTGACGCTGATAACCTTATGAAAAAATATTACGAATAATCAATTAGGGAAGCATAATGGTTAATTAAATTGTAACCTCACTTCTAGTAAGGCAAAAATGAACGAGTAAAAGCCAAAAGATCATACTGCCCCGGCGATCAATGCGCCCCCATCTCCCCTACCTCATAGAACTAAAAACAAACAAAGAGGTTGTTTTTTTTGAGAGAAATGGATATAATTATCTAATACGGATAAATGTTTTTTGTTCCTCTTGAAAAGCTCTTTCTCGTCACAAAACTTGTTTTTTTTTATTATTTCGATAATTCATTTTCCAAATTCATTTATTTTCCTTACTGAAATAACGACGCCACGGATCCCGGTCACTATTACTCTGCCGTGATATGAACAAAGTATCTGCAAAATACTCATTTTGCTCAGTAAATATAGTTAACATTCTTATAAACATTCCTGCAGATAGGGGAGAACCTTAATGAATGGGACAGTTTTTGTAAAATAAATTTTATAAGTTGATAAAGTTGTTTAATTTATACATTAAAAATAGTTTGATCACAATTAACTATTGCACTATCATATATAAACATAAAATCGGTTCCGCAAAGGCCTATTGGTAAAAAAGGGAGTTTTATTGGACCAAGACATTTGTCCCATTCATTAAGAACTACTTATTGAATTGAACAAAAAAATTACTGAATGGTACGAATCTAAAAAATGAATAAAAGAAGAGAGGACACGAGTAAGTTTCAAGCCAGTGGTGCAGTATAGGAAGTGGAGCCAGTATAGGAAGCCAGTGGAGCAGTATAGGAAGTTTTTGTCATTAGGGAAGTCGAAAAAGCTATATATATCGTAGAAATGTATGTCAGAAGAAATTTTCATTGTAAGGTGACATACTCATGTCCTCATATTGACAAACCTAAAATATTTCTATTTAAAAAATTAAAATTACTCACAATAAATTTCTTTTAAAAAAATAGATTGATAATTTTTTTTTAGTAAAACAAGGTAAAGCAGCATCCCTCTGCTGACTTAATTATCTACCGTATTATGTATTTAATTTACTTAATAAAAAACTCAATAAAAAGCAACTTATTAGATATTTAAAAAAATTCATTTCATTCATGTTTAAACAAAGTAGAAAAAACAGTTATTGCTTGTTGAGCAATTGTATTGCAAAGAACATGCAATAAAATTTTAATATATCAACGAAAGTGTAAAAGATATTAACTTCACATAATTTGCATTCGTAATAACGTTTCCAGTTGTATTTGCATACTTTGCAAGTATTTTGCTGTTCTTGGTTGATAAGCACATTTTTTACAGATGAATCAATTAAAAAATCTGCATCATAGTCTTCTGTTTCTTTCATTTCTTTGAGGTCAATTTTGCTTTTTTTTTTTTTGTGTTACTTCTACCAGCTTCAAAACTTTTCCTCTTAATTATTATCCTCTCTGGAGTTTTAGTTAATATAGTACTTTTACCCTGCTGTCTTCTTTTTCTAGTATCTGTTCT
The DNA here is from genome assembly GCF_038396675.1 of Hydra vulgaris. Taxonomy (NCBI): domain Eukaryota; kingdom Metazoa; phylum Cnidaria; class Hydrozoa; order Anthoathecata; family Hydridae; genus Hydra; species Hydra vulgaris. Next base: position 13,618,498 of record NC_088928.1, read on the forward strand.
TGTAGGTGCTTTAGGGTAGAGCTGTATAGTTTCTGAGCTAACTATTTTAACAGATGATTGGGAAGAAACTTGCTTTTTTTTTCAAACAAATGTTGATTATTTATTTTTTGAATTTCTGAAAGAGTTCTGTCACTAACACAAGAAGATATAAAATCACTTTCCCCAAATATTTGTCTATTGAGTGGATAAATCCCACATTTATCAAACCCACTGCAAATATTTTTTATTGTGAACGACAGAGTATATGCTGCACATGCTAACTGAGGTAAATTATATATGTTCATAATCCTCCCTGGATTATAAGCCAACTATTCATTCTAAGCTATTCTAAAATAAGATTTAAAAGGCCCAAACACTAAAACATCCAATGGCTGCAATCTATGACTACAGTGTGGTGGAAATGTTAACAAAATCAAAGAGTTTTCTTTTGCAAATCTTATTGTTTCAAATGAAATGTGGCTTTCATGGTTGTCCGATAACAACAGCACTGGATGCTCCACAGATGGCTTAGCATGGAAAACAAAATGCTTCATTGCAACTAAAAAGTTTTCTCTTGTCATCCAACCATTTTTGTTACACAACCCTAAGCTTCCAGTTGGTGCTCCATTTATCATAAAATCTTTGTAGTTTACTCTTGAAAATATAAATACAGGTGGAACTGTATTACCAATAGCATTCACAAAAGCCAACATTGTCACCAATGACCCTCTTTCTGCTGAAACAGCTTGACAAACTCTCTTAGTTCCACGAGTTGAAATAATCTTTGGAGGATCTGTTACTGTTAACAACCCTGTCTTATCTGCATTAAAAATACATTCAGGTTTGAATTTATATTTTAATTGAACTTCTAACAAGTTATCAAAAAACATGGACACTGTATGTTGATTAAAGGCAGTTGCACGAACAAGACAATTAGTGATAATTTTAGATGCTGTATCAAAAAACTTTTCAACCATTGCTTTCCTGCCATTTTATTTAGGTGCCATGACTCAGGACTATTTTTGGAATTCAATGCAACACCATACTTGTAAGCTAACTGCCTAGTTTGTAATTTAGTTAAACCGTAGCACATGTTTGAAGACATATGCAAATAATCTACAATAGCACTTTCATCAGAAGCATGAAAAAATTTTCTTTGTGTTTTTTTTTTTTTCCAATGTTTGTGACGTGTTTATAGTTTTCAGGCAGATTTTGACATCTTGCCACTTTAACAGCTCTACCTACTGCAGATTTTGATAAACTATATTTGTTAGCTGCATCTTGAATAGACATACCATTAAGTACACCTTTGACGGCATCTTCAACATCTAAAGAATTTTTTCGTATTAATTTTGTGTTTGGTTTTATCTAAAATAAAATTTACAGCTTTACAAAGATCAAATGTATGCAAATCTCATATAATATAATATGAGATTTGGAAATATATACTTGAATTAAAAAACAAAATTATATATATATATATATATATATATATATATATATATATATATATATATATATATATATATATATATATATATATATATATATTTATATATGTATATATATATATACATATATATATATACATATATAAATATATATATATATATATATATATATATATATATATATATATATATATATATATATATATATATATATATATATATATATATATATTTATACATATACAGGGCCGGCGAGTATATCGCGCCCTAGGAGAATCTGACACACTGCGCTCTCCACCCCCCTCCTTTAACTTACTTTCACATTTGTATTTACATTCAGATGAATATATGTATAATCATAAATAAACGTATATTTGTGTAACTTTATAATATATTAATAAATAATTTCAAAACTTCACTTTTTGCGCTTTTGTTTTTGCAAATGTAGAAACAAGTTCCGTCAGTTCAATGTTTCTAGAATATCATGTTCACTTGACAAAGTAGCTAATCCAGCAAGTCTTTCTTGCTGTATAGGCGTTCTCAAAAAATTTTTTATCAGTTTGGGTTTTGAGAAGCTTCGCTCACCGCTAACCGCGGAAACTGGAAGTGTCAAGAGGATTTATAAAGCTTTAACAGTGTTGGGGACACAATCTCTTGGATTATTTTAATATAAAATTTAGTAAATATAGCAAATATTTACTAAATTTTATCTTAAAAAATAATCTAACAAATTGTGTTAGCTAATTTTTTTCTCCATATTTCAAAGCTTTCTCAAGATTCAAGCAATGTTCCATAATATCTTTGCTAGTTACACTCTGTAAACTGTGAACATCATATAGAAAATCAAACAGCAAACTTATTGTTTACATAAGAGTAAATCTTTCTTCAACCAATTGTATTGCTGTATCAAAAATAGCAAAGTAAAAATTAATTTTGAATTTTTCTACTAACTTAAAACTAGAAATAGCGTTTGCAATAAACTGCTTAATCATAGTTTCAGTCATTCGTGGGTCCGAGTTGGTCAAATAAAGCTAAAAATTCCACAACTTTCAGAAAGTTTCCGTTATCAGCAGTGTTAAGTTTCTCATGTGTTCCGCAAAAAGCAAGATTTTATACCAAGAACTTTAATTAAAGCTATCCGCCGCTTCAAGTTTGCTGCCAATACTGTTCTTCTTTTTTAACAAGGCGCAAATGTTCGGCATCAACTGTTTCATTGAACGCAGTCGCAGCTCGAACTTTTTCAATGACTGAAAATTCTCTAGATGTTTTTCAGATAAAATATATGTGGGACATGTTTTATGTCAGCAGAAAATAATTCAGACATAAAATTATGTCAAAATATGTCGATAGAAAATATTTGGGACATATTTTATGTTAGCAGAAAATATATCTCAGACATATTTGACAGATAATAACCCTGATAGAATATTTCATTAAAATATTTTACTACTTCTGAATTAACACGCCAGTAAAAACAATTTTCACAATAAAGTTAAACGTGCTAAAATTTTCTATAAATTAGTAAGGAAAACTTTGCATTGTATTAATTACTACAAAATTTACTACAAAAAAATACTACAAAATTTCATTCTGCATAAAAAGTATTTAAAAAAAATCACGTCAAATAAAACACAAGTATCAAGTTTATTCTATGGTTTTATTTGACTCGATTTAACTTTTGTTTTATTTGACGATTTTGTTTTACTTTTTCAAATCTCCTAAATTTAATCTAACAGAGACTTAAAAAAGATTTTGGCAATGTTTTTAATATATTTATTTTTTATGCAGCTAGTTTTAGTGCCGCCCTAGAAAACTTGCCGCCTAACTCGCCTAGTGGTTAAACCGGCCCTGTATATATATATATATATATATATATATATATATATATATATATATATATATATATATATATATATATATATATATATATATATATATATACATATATATATATATATATATATATATATATATATATATATATATATATATATATATATATATACATATGTATATATATATGTATATATATATATATATATATATATATATATATATATATATATATATATATATATATATATATATATATATATATATATATATATAATATATATATATATATTTACTTATAAACGAAGAGGACGCATTTTATAAATTAGAAGAGGAAATTAAACACTCAGTAACTATCAACTATGACCCGACTCAAACCCTTATGACTAAATTCCAGAAACTATTGTGCAGGTTACGAAAACAAAAAAGTTAGATAACAAGACTTATTTTCAAATGTACCCTTCTGACTGCGTACCTCCACGTTTATATGGAGTCATAAAAGCTCACAAGCCAGAAAAGAACTATCCAATGCGGCCAGTCGTTTCTACTATAGGTATCCCACTAAATCGATCATCAGAGCATCTTGTAAAAATTATACAACCAACCTTAAACAAAAATAAAACAAGATTATTAAAATCCTCCTCGTTTGTCAACGAAGCGAAATCTTGGTTAATTGATCCTAAGCAAATTCAAGTCTCTTTTGATGTGGTGGCGTTATATCCCTCAATTCCAATTGACAGAGCAATTCCTGTGGTTATCGATATTTTAAACAACGATATTGATAATCTTAAAAAAAGAATCGGCTATCATTAAGATACAAATAAAACCTACATCAAACGTTAATCCAAAAATAGTTATGGGTGCTTTTAAAGGTTTTGTATCTCGTGCCGTTAAAATTTGTTTCAAAAAATATCTTAATGTTTTTAGTGAACATGTTTGCAGAAAATGGACACGATAGATTAAAGCTTGAAACAACTGCTAAGAACTATATTCAGAAAAGAATCAACCTTTCTAAAATAAATTATAATAAAACAGAAACATTTAAATATACAGTTAAACTTCCATGGCTCCCAAGAATAGGTCCAAAACTAAGAAAATAACTTAAACCTTACAACGTCAGAATAATATTTACTACACCACCTACGTTAAAAAACATCTTATGCAACAACAAGTCTAAGTTAATTCCAAATAGCAATCCCGGTGTCTATAAACTCACATGCTCTTGTGGCAGTATATACATTGGTGAAACAAAAAAGAAAGTTGTAGCGAGATGCATTGAACATCAAAAAAACTATTTAAAAGGTAAATGGGATGCATCTGGTGCAACCGAACATGGTAGAGAATGTAATGGTATGTTAGATTGGTCAAATCCGAAAACTCTAGCAATAAAATCAGAGTACGATGAACGTAAAGTTAGAGAATCACTTGAAATTAATTACGCCTCAACATACCAAGAAATAAAACATGCTCCAATACTTCTCAACCGTGACAATGGCATTAAAATTTCTACAAACAGTTGGAGACCTCTGTTTAAAAAAATTATCCGAAAAAAGGAATCAAATAATATTTGCTAATTTTATATTTACGTTATTATGCAATCATTTATGGCTTCTTTTTAATGTCTTCTTTGACGTTTTTATGTAATATTCGTAACGTTTTTTTTTTTATTTTGTATTATATTTTACGTCTGATGACGATCTGTGCAAAAGCAGATCGAAATAATACGAAGAATAAATTTAGTTTGTACGCAGCTGTTATTTTATGCTTTATATTCAAATATATATATATATATATATATATATATATATATATATATATATATATATATATATATATATATATATATATATATATATATATATGTAAATTATGTTAGTGTATTTTACAAATAGAGTGCTCAATGTTCTTAAAGAACAGAGCAATAATTAATTAGTAAAAAACACTTATCTAACTTTTATCTTCGACTTGATGTTTCACCATTGCTGGATCATCAGGAAGAGAACTCTTCCTGATGATCCAGCAATGGTGAAACATCAAGTCGAAGATAAAAGTTAGATAAGTGTTTTTTACTAATTAATTATATATATATATATATATATATATATATATATATATATATATATATATATATATATATATATATATATATATATATATATATATATATATATATATATATATACAGTGATGGGCATAGTTAACTAATTTTTTAGTTAACTTTTAGTTAAACTACTTTTTTTTAGTTAAATGCAATAGTTAAACTAAATTTTTTTATTTAAGTTAAACTTTAAGTTTAACTAACTTTTTTCCTAGTTTAGTTGAAAAAGTTTAACTAAATTTTTATTAACTAAATTTTTTATATATCGCCAAATAAATCGTTCTATTTCTATGCACCACTCACATGACCAAGGACTCCAAGGATTCTGTTATTACTATTTTTATGTATTTATTTATTTATTTAGTGCATGAACTGGACTTTTCAACATCATTTCCGCTTGGTCTGCTAATATCATAAATTCAAACTGTTAATCTAATAATCTGTTATTGTTATTGATAACATGAACAGCTTACTTGTGAACATGTGCTACAAAGATGTTAAACTAAAAAGTGATAAACCTGATGAAAAAAATTTGAATTTTATGCGCAAAAAAGTTGAATTTTAGTTAACTATTTCTAATTAGTTTAAGTTAACTACTTTTTATAAAAAGTTTGTGACTAAAAGTTTAACTACTTTTTTTTAGTTTTAGTTAGTAGTTTAGTTAAACTATAATAAAAAAGTTTGTGCCCATCACTGTATATATATATAAAAATATATAATTGCTCTGTTCTATATATATATATATATATATATATATATATATATATATATATATATATATATATATATATATATATATATATATATATATATATATATATATATATATATATATATATATATATATATATATATATATATATATATATATATATATATATATATATATAAACTAGTATTGTGTGTTTACGCACTAAATATGTGTTGTCAATATATATGTAGTGTCACAACAGTTCGTTTAACAATTTTTACATTTTAACGAACCATTAAAAAATCCACAAAATCTTTCACGTTTGTCAAAACTTTTAAAAGAAAGTTTTTATTATTTTTCTTTATATCCAATTTATTATTTAAAATAGATTTTCTTAAATAAAGATTTCTTAAATTCATGGAAATATTTAAAATAAATCTTTTTCAATAAAGATTTCTTAAATTCATGAACTCGAGTTTAAAGAATATGAAAGAACATATTTTACTTGAAATCTTTTTTTAAATTTTCACTATGATTGAATTTTAATATAATTTTTTAAAAAGCATTGGTCACATTTGTTTAAAACAACAGCATTGTTACTAAAATAAGCGTTAAATAAATTAATATATACGAGTGACCACAACTAAACTGCCAAAATATCTTTTTTCACTACACAAACTGTCGTTTTTTTGGACAAGTCCCATTCAATAATCATTATCTTGTCCCATTCAATAAGCTTTACACTTTATCCACAAATGGTGAGCCAAACTAAAAACAGCATTTCCTAAACGTGAATGGGTTTAAAATATTAAAACTAGAGGCAACTGGGTATTAAAAAATGGAGTTTTATTTTCCGTAACTTCCGAAATCGGTGCAAAATCGGAAAAACAAAGTTTTTTTTAGAATTACTTTTTTCTCTTCAAAACACATTAGCATCCAATGCTATTATATTTAGACCATAATGAGAATAATGACTCGTTCTGTTGAATAGTTGTATCTAACACTTATTACCACAGGAGTTTGGATATCCAACCTTTGATGCTTCTATGCAAATTTGATTTTGTCCAATTCAATAATTGTCCCATTCATTAAGGTTCACCCCTATTGTTAAACTAATAGATCGAAAACACTTATAAAAACATAAAAAAAATAAAAATGAATAGTAATAACCAACAAATTAATTACTTGAAAATTAAGCTATTGTGTTCTTCCTTATCAATTGTGTTCTTCCTTATCAATTGTGTTCTTCCTTATCAATTGTGTTCTTCCTTATCAATTGTGTTCTTCCTTATCAATTGTGTTCTTCCTTATCAATTGTGTTCTTCCTTATCAATTGTGTTCTTCCTTATCAATTGTGTTCTTCCTTATCATAGCAATACTTATTACACTACTTTAATTAACTCTTAGTAGAAAAAAAAAATTCTTCTAGTGTTCGCGATATGTATTATTTTATTTAAATAAAAATTTTTGCAATTTTTACTTCATTATACTCTTTATTTATAATTCTTTTATTATACTCATTTTATTATTTAATTGCAAAAAACGAAAAAATTCGAATTTATTCTTTTTTTTTTTTTTTATATAGTTTCGTATCCAAAAAACAGTGACAATATAATAATATTCTTAACACAGAAAATGCGCTTATAGCTATCTATTTTTCTCGTCTACGGTTTTACTAAAAAACAAAGAGATAAATCCATTTCTTGTTTTTTTTTAACGGTAAAACTAATAACGATGTGTTAAAAGTTTTTTTATTTTTCTGGTTTTTATGTTAAATATGTAAATGGGAGGGTTTAAAAGAAACCAAAGTGCATCTACACTTTTTCAAGATTGTAATTGAGAACTTGAAAGTTGTAATTAAGAAATTGTAATATGTAAATGAGAATACATTATTTGTAATTGCGAATTCAATGTAAGCTTAAAGGTCAGTATAAAAGATCTTGGACATGCATTTTAATAAGTTAATAATATCAAATTTAGCATTTGTATGCACCAGCAATATAGTAATACAGTAATGGTATTGAAAGATCGTTGTGTTATTTGTCAATACCCTATGAGTAGAAAGTCTGTTGTTAAATTGAATCCGTGCAAGCATTTATTTCACCAAATTTGTTTACAACCACTTCTGGAACAACCAGAACCACCTTGTCCAATTTGTAGACATGAAATACATGCAGTTGAATAAGTTGAAAGAAAACATTATGTTTTATCTTCATCGAATGATAGAAGAAGAGTAATCGAATGTGTTGATCGAAATGACGAGTGGGTGACTGGCGCAAACTTTAGGCGTCAAATATAAGACAGCATATAATTGAGTCCGCAGTGAAAATCTAAATTTTGTTGGAAGAATTTTGGTGGTTTTTAACCAAAAAACTTAACCGATGATCAAATCACTAACATGGATTGAAACACTAACATAGATTGAAAGTGACTGTCAGCTGACATTGGTGGCCATTAAAACAAAGATATTAAGACAATTTAATATTAGCGTCAACACAACCACAATTGCCAATTACCTCGAAGGCAGACTATTTTCATTTAAGTAAGTGCACAAGGAGCCTACTACAATGAATAGTAATGAAAAGCAAACAAAAATAGTTAAATATGTTAGGAACATTAACAAACACATCACAAACGGTGATCAGACAGTTTGGTTGGATGAAATAAATTTTAATCTTTTTTGTAATAAACGCAAGGACGGGCCAAACAGGGGAAAAGAGCGATAATGAAAATACCTTCTTCAAAAGGTGCAAACATACATTTAATTGCAGCTATATCAACAACAAATGTCGTCATGATGGAAACTCGCAGAGGATCATTTAAAGCAGATTCTTGTAACGAGTGGATGTTGGCTTTGTTTAGCCAGTGGGTTACATCCGGGAATCGTTTAGAGGATTTGGTCGTCGTAACAGACAATGTTTCATGTCACGCTTGTTTGGAAAGGGTGTTTGAAAATTCTCCGGCTTAGTTGTTATGATTAGGACCCTACAGCCCAATGTTAAACCCAGTCGAAGCTATCTGGTCCAAAATGAAAATAAACGTTAAAAATTTTATTTGCATTTCACCTGTATTCGGTGCTGGGAACAACGAATGCAGTATTTAGAAAGAATTGTTACTGCGGCAAAAAATAAAATAATGGCAGGTGATTGTACACGCGCTGTACAACATACGACAACGCATTACGCAACGATTTTAAATATGGAAGACGTCCAAGTTGGTGCTTAGCTGAATATTGCAATGATTTTTAATGACGTTGTTTAAATTCATATTTTAATGTAAATTAGGGAGTTTAGTCACGTGATTTTTTATCACCGAAAAAAAACTTTCGGTTTGATATTGAAAAACTTCGTCCAAAATACGAAGGAAATGATTTTATGTAGGTGTCGAAGAATAAAAACCCACCCATGAAAATTAATTATATACATATATATATTGATGTATTATTTTTCAGAAAAGAACGTAGAACATTTATTTATGTGATGCCGACAGTTTTCTCTTAAGCTGAAAAAGTTATTCTCTTTTAAATGATTCAATTTTGTGTAAATACCAGTAAATTAAGATGGAATCACGTGAAAATAGGTTCTGCAGCTATTTATTTGTTATGTACATAACTTTTTGATTTAAAAAAAAAAATTTATATAGGGTGGGTTTTTTGTTTTCTTTAAAGTGATTTTTAGAAATACTAGTTTAGAATTACAAGTAATAGTTTTATTAGGCGCACTGCGCTTAACTAAGTGATAACTTTCTGCGGATTTCTTAGTTACTCTACCATTTAATCTTCCATATGGAAAAAAAGATCTGTTATTTTTATTGAACATTATTATACATACATTTTTGTGCATTAATGATGATATTGATATAGTATGATTTTGGTTGATATAACTAGTTGAACTTTTTTGATAAGTATTTATTATTAACTTTCAAAACAAGATTTATTAAATCATTTACTGAAGACTTCAGTAAATATAAACTTAATATAAAATTAGAAACAAATTACTTCAGTGAAGTAATTTGTTTCTAATTTTATATTTAGGTAAAAGTTTGTAGTCAGTAAACAAATAAAACTATTTATTTACTGATAAGTAGATAAAAAGTTTTAAAGTGTTGTTAATTAAATCATCTGTATATTTATCATTAATTTTTTTATTATTTTAACTAACCTGTAAGTTTTATATATAGCATTGTATATATTATTTAAAACTTACTTTCATTGTAACAGTGAATCTTAACATCATACCTAAATTGATATCAATAAATTTAATTAACTATAAGGTTATTTATTTATCAAAAAAATGATTGTTTTGATAAATAAATAACCTTATAGTTCATTAAATTTTTGGATATCAATTTAGGTATGATGTTTAGATTGATTTAAATTTATTTATTTTCTTGACTTGATTAATGAAAAAATAGTTTAGATAAAATGTTTAATGAAGAAATTTATATTTGGTATTTAACGTTAAAAGATACCTCTAACAATGAATTATATTGTAAATTTTGCAGTGATTTTAATGTTCAGCTCCTCTGCTATTGAAAAACAATTAGCTACAAAGATAAATAGATTAGTTGATAATATCAGAAAATAAAAGAAACAACGCAAAAATAAAAAGTTGGATTTGTTATTAAGTGAAGCCTTTATTCCACCTGTGACAAATATTCCTAATAATACATCTATTAGTTCAGAAGTTTGTAAAGAAACAATCCTTATCAGTGAAAACAAAATGCTCAAAAAAGAAAATAAAAATTTAAAAAGGAAACTTGAATCGATGATGGATTTAGAATTGGATTATTTTAAGCATCTAAAGGATATGTCAAGCAATCTGCAAATACTTATTTCAAAAAACTCTTTAATTGAAAGTGAACTAAACAATGTTAAAAAACTTTATTGTGAAAAAGAAGAAAAGCTCAATATTATTGAAAATAAATTAGAACTATTAAAGTCCAAAAATAAATCATTTAATGTTAGAAATTTGAATAAAAAATAAAATATCGTAATACTCATCTGGAAATTAAAAAAAATGAAATAAATTCATTAAAAAATGAAACAAAATATAAAATATCGCAATTAAAAAAAAAAATAGAAGATATTACTTCAGTTCTTGAAAATTCTGATATAAACATTTCTGAATTAAGAAACAAGAAAATAAAGCTGCAAAAAAAAGTGAGTCATTTAAAAATTATTTTGCAAAATAAAACCAACTATATTAATGACTACAATATGAAAGATGTTATAAGTTTAGAGGATGAAGTTGTTTCATTATGTAATAAGACAAACATTTTAAACGAGGAGAATCAAGAACTTCAAAAATTGGTTTTTTTGTTAGATGACGAGGAAATAATAACATTTGAAGATGGCAGATACAGCGATGACATTCGAGAAACTATCATGAAACTTCTTTCAATGAACGTGAGTATGAATAGTGTCAACGGAGTCATAAAAGTAGTATTAAACAAACTAGCAAAAAAGGGGCTATAAAATGTAGGTTAATGCAGGAAGCTTCAATTTTAGGTCAATTTCAAGTTGCTGAAGTAATGCTTGAAAATAATTTGACAAATAAAAACTCTAATATAGGCAACTGTTTGCATGGTGATGGTACTCAGAAATACCATAAGCATTATCAAAATTTTCAAATTACTACAACCAATTTTTTCTGTAAACTTCATTTGCTTGCTAATTTTGCATCTGAAACTGATAAGGTTTTGAATTCTTTTGAAAAAATTCTGCTTCAAAATGATTTTGAAACTGTTTTTGCTTTTAGTGGTAAAGAATGTGGTGCTGCAAGGTTAGTTCGTACCACATGTAAGGCATTTCATTCAAGGGGTAGTGAGGAAGCTGGTGTTGCATAATTGTTTATCAATGATTCAACACCAGCTTCCTCACTACCTCTTCTTTTCTTTCTTCTCGTATTGATAAATCTTTTTTATCATTACAAGAAGAAATTTCTTCTCGTAATGATAAAAACCTTCCTCACTACCCCATCTTTTCTTTCTTCTCGTAATGATAAATCTTTTTTTGTTCCATTTATTGGAAATCGTTTTAATATTTTATATCACAATGCAGCTGCCCTATACTGTCATAAGGATGCTATAACAGAATTTCTTAATGCTTGGTCTAACCCTAATAATTTATTAAAAGCAATTAAAGAAGACATCACAAATCTTGTATTCATTGCTGAAGTTCGTGCATTAGGTATTGTTGACAAACTACTTACTGGTCCAATGTGGCGAACTATAGAATTACTTGATAGTATTTTATTTTTAAACCCCTACCTACTTCGCTTAAAAATTAGACTTTCATCACTTTGTATGGATGCATCTTCTTTATTATTTGCTAATGGAAAAATTTTTGAGGATACTAATCTTCTTCATCAAGATGTGGTTTACACCAAACTGTTTGAATGCAATCAAAATGATGAGTTTGATTCTTTAACTGTGCAATCACTTGAAATTATTTTCCATGCGATTCTTGTTATTTTGGAACGTCAGTGTGCTGATCAGTTACCAGGTGGTAAATATTGGAATCCATCTAACTCAGTTTCTGGAGCTGCTTCTAACGTCCCTGTCACTAATAAAGCATCAGAAAGTGACTTTGCTATTTTGGATTTAATGGTTCGCACAAAACCCAATGCAAATGTTCAAACTATCCAGGCTTTGACAATATGGTCTCAGAACCAAACATTAGAATTGCTCAATGGTAAAACAAATAAAGAAAGAAAACAATTACTTGAATATTCAAGAACTAAAGTAACATTAATGAAAAGCAAATATGATGAAAGAAAAGAAGCTCTTAAAAGTTCAGTGGTTTTTATCTTTATAAATAGTATGAATCATATCTGATATGTTTATCTGTATCAATTTTGTTTATTTGTTGTTGTTTATTTGCAGCTTAACTGCACATTATTATTATAAAAAAAAAAAAAAAAAGCTCATGCAAAAATACTATTACTTTTACATGAACTGCCTATCAAGTAAAGTAAAGAATCCAGAAATGGAGGGCTAACCTTAGGCTAATTTACTATTACTTTTGCATGAACTGCCTATCAAATAAAGGAAAGAATCCAGAAATGGAGGACTAACCTTAGGCAACATGACAGCTCACTGATGGAGTGCAAAGTCCTATGGCTTACCTTCTCGTTGGTGCACTTTGTTAAGTAAGTTAGACAATTTTGTCTAATTTATGAACGGAATAGCCAAGGCAAATTATGTATAAAATTGCATAAATTTACAGATATGATGCCTGCAAAGTTTTGAATGAATTTTGAAAATTGAAATTTCTTTGTTCAAATAATTTGCAGAATATAGTCAAACTTGGGTACATTAATAGTGCAATAATTTATTTAGAAGAAAAAACGATTTAAGACATCTTTAAAAAATTTAAGACAAATAGATAGATAAGATAATCCGTATAAGTATTTCCATGACTGTTAATCTATGTTATTATGACTGTTTATTTCCATGACTGTTAATCTATGTTAATTCCATATCTGTTAATCTATGTACTCTCAATTTCCTAATACAAGAGGGAGGGGGTAATAAAAGTGTGGGTGGGGGTGGGGAGTTTAATCAAGATTTAAAAAACCGGGGGGGGGGGGGTCAGAACTTACACTGAAAGTTTTATTACTTATCAGTAACTTGTATATATTTTTTAATTTTTAAAGCTGATTTTCACTGATTTTTTTTTTTTTTAGTTTTAGATATCATTTTTTTGTTAATAACAAGTAAAAATTAATAAACGGGAGGGGGGTCTTAATAAGCTTAGGGTGGGTGGCAAAGTTTCTCAAAAATTAATAAACGCACCCCCCCTCCTTCAATTATGGACTCGAGAGTACACAATCAAATAAAGCCAAACACAATAAAATAGAACAATTCAACGAGTTTTTCATTCATTGTTTTCAAAATTTTCATAAAAGTTAAAAGCCCTAACCCCATTAAAAAATAGAAATTTATCGTAGATCTATTATCTACGATAAATTTATCGATAAAATATTATCGTAGGTGCTGAAAACAATAAATTAGTCAAAACAGTAGACTATAAGCGGTTAAATCTCTTTTTGAATTTATAATAATACTGAAATTATTAACAAGTCGCTGACTAAAATCTCTTTTGTTTGTGTAAAAATAAATTTTAGATTTATGTTTATTTTGTACGTATTTTGACATTTTCGGCCTGTTTTATTTGGGTCCACGTTGTTCAATTGATAATTTATTAAAGAAAAATAAAATTAATTTATTTTAATAAAAATAATTTAAGTTAATATTTATCATCAAAGTTTTGTTACGCTTAACGTATTATAAATTAAAACATTTGAAAATTTATTTTGTACAAAAAAATTTAAAACATATTCAAACATATTATACTGTTAATTGAATATTTCATGGTACGTCTGCGTCAACCCTCCAAAAAATTCTACTTATGAATTGTTCAAGTAATTTGGATTTACAATTTAATTTCTAATAAAATTTTATTATAAGTTAGTTTACGCAACTTTTTATGCAAGAAAAAAAAAGATAAAAACGTTTTTTTTTGGGTGCCAAAAATTTAACGAGATACTTTAAGAAAATATTTCATAAAATATCTATGAATTGAAAATATTAAAACACGTATATCTTTGGAACTAAATAAGCTACAGAGGTGGTTGAAACCATTTTGAAAATGAAATATAATAAGAAATATAATGCATTTAATATAAAAAATATTTACATTCGCTATAAATATTGCCTAAACTCCCTATGTAAATAAATTATTTGTGTTTTATTTATTATTCATCAGAAATCTCAATTAAATTTTTCGCAAACAAAATAAAAGAAAGTTTTAATTGACACCTTTTAGGATTTTTCCAGTTGCCTGAACCTCAAACGCCTTTTTCATGACTTTTTATATTTTATTGGTATTATATTATTATTTCCAGCCTTAAATTATAAAGTATAATAGGACTGCAAAATTCAAAGAACTTTGTATTCTTTATACTTTTCTCAATTAAAACTTTCATGTTCTAAATTACATCTTTCATGTCCTAAATTACATCTTACGTTTCTTAATTACAACTTTTATCTTCTAAATTACAACTTTCATGTTCTAAATTACATCTTACATTTCTCAATTACGACTTCCATGTTCTTAATTACATCTTACGTTTCTTAATTACATCTTTCATGTTCTAAATTACATCTTACGTTTCTTAATTACAACTTTTATCTTCTCAATTACATCTTACGTTTCTTAATTACAACTTTCAAGTTCTCAATTACATCTTGAAAAGATGTAGAACAGATTTAAAAAAGAAAACAAAATTCGTTAGCAACAAATATTCAAGTAGTTTAAATATATCTTAATAACTTTATAATGAATTTTAAGTTAATGAAAGGTGAAAATAATGAAATGTCCAAAAATGCAATCTTGTCAATCAAGTCCCATTACTTCCGTAGGGGAACGCAATGAAAACTTTTAATTGTCTATTTAATTTAAAATTGTTTATAAAACAGGTGAGAGGGAAGTTGATTTCTGTTCATGTAACACTTTTAATAATAATGTTGATGATCGTTGAATAAAAAACATGCAAATGTAAATTTCAACATAAATGCTCGTATTGTTTTATTTTTGAAACATAACGAAAATAAAACAATGAGAAAGATTTTAAATGAAAAAATGAAATGAGAAACATTTTAATAACACAAGCGTCATTCAAGTTAATTAATGAAATTATGTTATTCTATCGTCACAATCATTTCACAACCGCCTTAGTCATTTTTCTATGTTTTGAGAAAATTAAAAAAAAACACTATTTTTTCTCTTAAATCACAATAAAACAAATAATAATAAAAAAAACTATTTTTTGATTGGTTTAAAACAAAGATAATTTGTCATATAATAGAAGACTGTGAAACTAGACAATCAAATATTAACTCAAAAACCCCCTAAATGACTTAGATGATTGTGATCGTGACGATATGTTAAAAAAAAAAAAACTTAAAAAAGATGCAGAGGATCAAGAGAGTCAAGAACCAATCAAAAATATAATACAACTAAAACAGGAACAATGGGTACAATTTTTTTTTGTTAAAATAAAAATCAATATAATCATTTTAAATTAAGCTTTCTCATTTCAACATTTAGACTAAGCTTTGAAATAAAAATGGATAATATTATTTTCCTAGTATAAAATGTGTTTACAGGCCTTAAAAATCGTCTGCCAAAAAACAACAAATTTTGTTTTGAATATATTCTTTTATTTAAATATTAAATGTTTTGTCAACAATGTATATAAAAAAATTTTAAATTGTTAAAAAGTATGCGAAATTGATAAAAATAAATATTACCTATCTATAAAATAATTATGTACATTACTATTTGTTTTGAACAGCTTCAAAAAACTTATTTAGTTGTGGACATTTTTGTTGTTCTCTTATATTTAGAGCAATTGGAAGAATATTGTTTAACCAAATGAGTCGGTTTTCACTTGATGGATGTGTAGATAGCCAATCAGGTGTTTGTTTTGTATCAGTCTTATGCATTCTTTCCCAAAACTTTGGCAAATACCTAACATCAAAACATGCTCGAGCTGCTATATGCATGCCAATTTCATCAGCTTCACGCTCAAGTTGACGCGAATAAGGCAAACTCAGTAGAATGTCTTTTATAGTATATTCAAACCAAGAAGCAACTAAAGCTAAACCACTGGTTGGTATAACAGCAGATAAGCCACCGAGAATAATTAACGACAAAAAATTAAAAAAACCAGAATGGCTTACGGATTCCGATGAATGCTTTAATATTGCATGCGCCATCTCATGAGCTAGTATACCAGCAAGTTCGTGTTCATTTTGTATAGCAGCTAGCATTCCGGTAAATACAAAAATGTGGCCGTTAGCCAACACAAACGCATTCACTTCATCATTATTGATGACATTTATTTTCCATTTAAGCGCATTTGTTTCAGGACTAACGTTACACTCTAGAATTTTATTTGCAACACGAGACACTTTGTCATGCAATGTATGACTCACCGGTAGACGAAGGTCTGAAAATGCAAGAATAAGGTCTTCACTATGCGAATCTGCAATTTTTTGCATTTGATCATCGCTCAATACGACAAATCTACGACGACCAGTTACAGGTGTCTCCTCAAGATGAGTCACATAAAATGCACTGGGTATAACTACTGCAACAACAGAAGTCAAAAAAATAAAACCACGATTCTTGTTTAAATTTACCCAAGACTTACGTAGTAATCTCCCACCTAAGAAAAATCCAACACGATATGAAGACGAGATAAGCTTTGTCAAAATAGGACTAAGTATAACGCGATATAAAGACGAGGTCAGCTTTACCAAAACAAAACTAAAACTAGGTAGTGCTTTATTGCAATTAGTTGTGTGTAGACATTTTAAACTGTGTGGTTGAAGAATTAAATTCTTTCCAAAACGTGGTTTAGATAATTGATTACATAAAATCGTTCCAAATAAACGAATTTTCAAGCAGCGACTCATCTTCGCATAATGTTATCGTTTTATTAGTAAATAACTATTTAACGAAAAAAAAAAAAGAAACATGACAATGTTAATCAAAATCATTTTAATCAAAAAGTTATATACCAAAAAAATTAAACATTTAAAAAATTGGAAATTTAGTAATACTTTCATTTTATATTAATGTAAAAAACCATAATATATTAAATACTAAACCAAAAGAAGGTATAGTATTCAATATAATATGGCTTTTACCGCCAGCCTACGGCCTTAATATCACTGACAATGAAAATGTGACCATGATTTTTTTCAAAATTCGATTACTGACTTTAATTTTAAACATTAATTTGTTTTAAACCAGCAAAAGGTTTAACAAAAGGATTTTTTATTTTTAATGTTATGAAAAATTTATGCCTTTGGGAAAGAGAGGTTATTTTTGTAATAAATAATGCGTACGTACGCAGGGAGGAGGGATCATTTATAGCATTCAGATGAATACATGGGGGAAGCAAGGGTCCTAAATCAGTGGTTTTACTGCGTACGTACTTTATGGACGCCTCCAAACTTAATATTTATTTCTTTTTAGTTAAGGTTGCCTGCAACATATTTTTATTTTAATTCAACATTAAGCGATTACAGTGGCGTAGCAAGGGTGGAACCTAAAAACTTATCTGTTTCGATCCCTACTAGAATACCATAACACATTAATTGATGCTTTTTTAAAAATAAATTTATATTTTTATCTACAACGACTTAGCATGTCTTTAGTCTCTAAGATTTTTTTTGTAAGAACACTTGTTTCTAAGAGATCATCGAGAAGATTCTGGCAATAAAGATCAAGAAGAAACTACTGGAAATAGATGAAATTTTTTAGAACTAGTTCATTTGTTGGCAAAATATGACCCCATGCAGTCTTGAAAATTCAGTTCCTATTATAGTTACATTGCTGCGAGTGTTTTTTACAATTGCTGTTAGTGTGGCTAGTTGTGAGAGAAATTTTTCAAAACGATAACTGATATAAAATTACCTTAGATCTACAATGCGTACGATCTTGAACCTGATCTCTCTGCTGTGATAGCTTGGAGCTTAAAGAAGCTGGTAAATGTTAACCCAAACAAAACTCAGCTATTAAACGAGAAATTATTTCAATATTGTTGATATTTTTATATTGATGAATGGCTGCACTTTTACTGAGTTCTCAACTTCACGCTTTCTCAGATTATCTTTCACTACTGACATAGCGTGGTAACCACATTTATAATTAATTGCAATATCATCATGGAAAGAGTTTTACCTCGTTTTTTTCTCAATTTTGAAATTTTTTGTTTTTTTTCCTCCTTCAAAATTTGTATTTTTCTATTACCTGATACCATTACCATTAGTCTATATCTAATATACAATAAAATATATTACTTTACATATCACACTATTATATATATATATATATATATATATATATATTATATATATATATATATATATATATATATATATATATCCCTCTCATTAAAAACCTGTCAATAAATATTCATAAATACTAGGTTTATGACGCTACGAATTATTAAGTAAGTAGTAATTATTAATCCATAAGAAGCATTTAATGAATTTAACTGTTGCTAAACTCAATGCTATCCACGCCAATATATATTTAAGTTTCTTTTCCTTTTCTTTAAAAATTACAGTGCCTCTAGCCATTTAATGCAGAAGTAGAGGTATTTAAATTTATATATCTTCATATATCTTCATTCTAAAAAACAAGTAATTGTGTTGATCCGATCGTATTCTAGTGTATTAGAGTTTTTCTTTATAAACCAAAGTTTACAAAAAAGCAAAAATTAGTTGTGTAAAAAAAAAAAAACATTAGTAACGATAATCATAAAAACCTTATAAAAAATAAGTTTTTTATAAACATTTCCTATGCATGTATGATATATACTCTATGATGATCTTAAATTCAAGTCTTAAATAAAAAACACTTCTTCTTTAAAAGCTTAAAAACTTGAATTTCATAAAAAGCAAAATCTTATGTTTTTTTTTTTTTGAAACTCAGGTTGATAAGCTATATTGACCTTTTATATATCTAAAAGATAGATAGATCAGGGCCGACGACGCCGAGGAAGGGTAATATTTGCTATTGTTATGAGATAATGGTGATGGAAATATACTGCTAGGAAGAGTACTTTAAAAAATAAAACTTTGATATAAAAGTCTGTTGATTTTATTAAAATCAAATAAATCATAAATAATAAAACCTAAAAACAATTTCAATTGTTAAAAATATCACATCTGTCAAAATATCAAAACTGCTAAAAAAAAAGAATTTAAAAAATTAATTTATTTAATTTGTTTTGCATGCAGTATTTTCTGCATAGTCATATTAGCCTGCTACGCTTTGCAGCTTTAACGAAATATTTTTAGAAAGATGGAAAAATCTTAGATTATATTTACCTAAGCCCAGGATTGATCCCAGGATTTTTATTACCTTTTCTTGAAAGATACTTTTATATAATTTTTTATATCATTTTAGTAAAGTTTAAAAAAATTAATAACATAATACATAAATATACACAGTTGTGGACAAAATAATACTAGTGTTTAGCAAAACAATTATTTATAATGGAATTTTTTTTTGAGATTTAGTAACTCTTCCTGATGATCCAGCAATGGTGAAACTTAAAGTAGAAGATAAAAGTTAGATAAGTGTTTTTTACTAATATATATATATATATATATATAATATATATATATATATATATATATATATATATATATACATATACATATATATATAATATATATATATATATATATAATATATATATATATATATATATATATATATATATATATATATATATATATTATATATTATATTACCCTTATATATATATATATATATATATATATATATATATATATATATATATATATATATATATATATATATATATATATATATATATATATATATATATATATATATATATATATATATATATATATATATATATATATATATATATATATATATATATATATATATATATATATATATATATATATATATATATATATATATATATGTTAGGGTAAGTCGATTTTTAAGGTAAAATGAACTTTTTATAATTTCGAAAAAAGAGTAGTGAAAAAATATATCTTCGCCATTTTTTAAGAAAAGTGATATTTTCAAAAATGAAATCATTTTATTGCTTGGTAAATTTTGATTCTTAATTCACTTATTTTGGTTATTACCAATAATTTGCAAGTTTTCATTTTTTTCTTTGAAAAGTAATTAATGCGTCATAAAAACGGACCAAAAGGAAAGCACCGGAAACATTTTGACATAAAAATGTCAAAAAGAACAAGGAATGAATTATCTATTAAAATGAGCAATCTTGTAGGAAGTGGAAAAGAACTTTATACATCTGAGCTTCCAACAGCTAGAGATATGCTAAGATATGGTATATTTTTAAGATAAATTAATGATAAAAATGTTAGGAACTATACTTTAGATCATCTAGTTACTGATATGTTATCCGCTTTACTTGGCCAATGGTTGAAAGCAAATGCACTTTTTACATATCCTATTATTATTCATGAAAAAACAATTTTCAAAAAACTTAAGTGTTTATGGAAATCAGCTGTTGATTTTAGTATTAAACGTAGTAAAAAAGCTGAAAAAGAAAGATTTAGTTTAAAGTTAGACAATCTTGTGGACATCTTATTTTGCAAATGTAAACTAATCCTTTGTAAAGAGTACAAATGTGATTCAGAATGTATGAAAAAAATTCATATAAAGTGTAAATGTAAGAGAGATGAAAAAATACCGATTTTAGAGCTTCAGTTCATCCACTATCAGAGGACTAAAATTGGCAGTTTTAGAACTTTCCATATTGGTGGTGCAGATAGGAAAGAATCCAAAAGAATTAAAATAAAACAACAAAAACAAAGAACAATGAAAACAAATAAAGAAGAAAAGGTAACTACTTAAGTAGAAAGCTTGAACATCTACATCACATACTCAAACATATGTATGTGTATATATATATTATATTATATATATACATATATATATATATATATATATATATATATATATATATATATATATATATATATATATATATATATATATATTACTTATTTTAAAGCCAGATGAAACATTCAATCAAATAGAACAAATCGATTGCATGCACAAGAATGAATCCTAATTTCTTTTATTGCCACATATTGAGCAAGTAAGTTTAAAACTATTAGTTGTATACAATATTAGTTTAAATACAGATTAAAAATATAAACAATTTATTTAATTTTACAGGATTATGAGTATAGTGAAAATGTTCAAGCAATTTATATAAACAGCTGCTCTTCATCATTTAAAGATGGCAGTGGTCAGAAAACAATCCAAAGTGATAATCAAACTCAATGTAAATTTTCTCTGAATCAAACATGTTCAGTTTATAATACCATGAGTATTGAAAATATTGCTCTGGACAGTATGAGACACCAAACAAGTTTAAGAGAAACTGCTGAAATAGCCACAGCAACTTTGATAGATGCAAAGATTATAAGCACGAGTGATTGCCATCTTATTATAGATCATAACAAGGTAAAAAGGGCTCAGGAAAAATTGGCAAAAGAATTAAATAATCAGTTTGAGGTATACCTAGAAAAAAACTATGTGTCATGTCTTTTTTTTGACGGGAGAGTAGATGCCACAAAAATATTTATAGAGGTAAATGAAAGAAGTTTTCCTAGTCTGATTAAAGAAGAACATTACTCTGTTGTAAAAGACCCTGGTGGTGACTATCTTTTTCATTTTGTTCCAGATATGACCAATAATAAAAAGAAAGCTGAAGTTATTGCAGATCACATAGTTGACTGGTTAAACAGGAAAAATCAAAATCAAAATTTCATGGCTATTGGAGGAGATAGCACAAATGTCAATACTGGTTGGGCAGGCGGAGTCATGCAATGGGTAAAAAAAACATTAAATAGAAGATTAGTTTGGATTGTTTGTGATCTACATACTGGTGAACTAGGGTTAAGACTATTAATTAAACATTTAGATGGTCCAATGCTTTTTCATAATAAATAGTCAGAACCACTTGGGAAAATGCTTGACACAGCAACTGGGATTGAAATCAATATCAACTTTGTTAAAATAAATTTAGGCCCTCCTTTGATTTATCTCAGTCAGAAGATTGTTAAAGATTTAAGCACTGACCAAAGTTATGCTTATCAAATTTGTCAAGCAATAAAGACTGGAGATCTGCCTATCAAGTTAGCAATGCTGGAAATTGGACCAGTCTGTTACAGTAGATGGCTAACAACAGCAATTCGATTTTGCAGAATTTGGGTGTCTAATCATGACCTTACTGGTACAAACCTAGATAATTTAAAAATAATTGTGAACTTTATTGTTAGTGTTTATATACCTAACTGGTTTAATATTAAAGTTTATTCAAGTTGGGTTGAGGGACCTAGACATGTCTTGTATCAACTAGAGTTACTTAGAACTCAGAGTAACAATTTTTTAGATATCGTTATGCCAACAATTAGACGATCAATGTGGTATGCACATTCTGAAGCAATTTTACAATCCATGCTTTGCAGCAAAAATGCAGAAGAAAGAAAAGAAGCTGTAAACAGAATTCTTACTATACGAGGAATAGGAGATGAGGTAACTCAAGTTGGAGATGGTAGTCTCAGAGTAAGAAGAACACCAGAAATAAATCCTAATGCTAAACAGCTATCAGACCTTATAACATGGAATTTAAGTGTCACTGAGCCTCCACTTACCTGCCCTCTTACATCTGCCACAATCAAAGAGTTTTTAAACTATCCTATGGAAGTTCCTCACTGGAATTCTCATACGCAGTCAGTTGAAAGATGTGTCAAATTGGTAACTGAAGCTGCAAGCCATGTTTACACACATGAGCAAAGAGAATCATATATACGTGGTCAGCTTGTAGGTAGACATTTAATGTCATGAAATAGAAGCAAAAAAGATATGGCAACCCTTGTAAAAACTGTAGGGAAGTGGATAAAGACTTTCAAAAATGTTTAAATAGCTAAAAACTTCGACCTTTATTGTTATAGATACTTTTTCATTCTTTTACTTTTTTCCTACGCCTATGCATGGTGTACGTCGTACACCATGCGAATTGATAAAAAAAGTTATCAGCGCAATTTCATAAACAAATTTAAATATAATGACTAACGTCTAAAACGACCAAAAATGTAAAATATTGAAATCAAAATTTACGGAGCTAGCACTTATTAGAATTTGGTTTTGAAAGTTTCCCTGTAGTTAACTAATCGTAAACTTACATTTTTTTACTACTCTTTTTTAATATTTGAAAAAAAAAAAATCGACACACCCTAATATACAGGGTGGTCCATAATTAGTGTCCCATCTTAAAGACTCAATTCCTTCAAAACTAGGAATGGAAAACACATAAAACTTTTTGATAAACAATTTATTAACAATATCAAATAAAATTTAAAGATTTTTTTCGAAATGTCGACCATCGGCTTTCACACAAGCTTCAAGACGCTTTGGAAAGTCATCTACGGTGGCACGCAAGTAGGCGGGTGAAAGCGAATCCCATGCTTTTTGAAGCGCTTTCTTCAGAGAATCAATCGTTTTATGCGGTTTTTTGCACGCTTCAGCTTCCAGAACACTCCACACTGAGTAATCCATTGGATTGCAGTCGGGACTACTTGGAGGCCACTCATTGTGCTTGATGAAATCGGGGGTGTTTCGGCCGAGCCAATCTTGCACAATTTTGGCTTTGTGGGCTGGAGCACTATCCTGCATGAATGTCCAACAATGTCTACGAAACTCCTTTTGACTCCATGGAAGTATTTCTTTGATCAAAACGTCATTCAGATAGTTTTGGGCTTTTACTTTAACGCCTTGTTGAACAAAAATCAATGGTGTCTTCTTGGTGGCACTGATACCCGCGAACACCATTACTAAAAGAGGATGTGCTGCCTTTTGTATTGTGATATTAGGCTTTGAGGAAGCGTAGACACGATCATTCTGCACATTGTGATGTTGTTGAACTGTAAAAATCTTCTCGTCTGTGAAAACGATGTTGAGATGAGCGTTGTTGGCGAAACGGGCGAGGAGATCCTTGCAGCGATCCTTGCGCTTCTGCTTTGATGCCTGAGACAAAAGCTGTGCAGGATTTTTCTTGTAAGCTGTAAAATTTAGATAATCCTTGGTAATTCTTCCAAGAGAACTTCGAGAAATTTGGAGCTGTTTGGCCATTTGTCGCATACTGCGTTCTGGGTTGCGGCGCACCCGTTCACGAACTTGCTTGATTTTTGCATCAGTCACCACGGAGCGCTTTCTTCCTTTGCGTGGACGATCTGACATTGTTCTCAATGCTTTGAAGCGTTGAATTGTTCTATAAACAAGCTTTCGCGGCACTTTGAGTCTAGTCTGGATGTCGCGTGCTGAAACTCCTTTCTCATGAAAATCAATAATACTTTGCCGATATGGTGATGGTCTTGTCATTGCTAAAAAAACAAGTAAAGTGAGTGAAGGCAGCAGTAAATAGATCAAAATATATAATAATATCAAAAACCAAAGCAAAATTAATAGTTTTCCATCCCTAGTTTTCAAGGAATTGCTTTTTTAAGATGGGACACTAATTATGAGCCACCCTGTATATATATATATATATATATATATATATATATATATATATATATATATATATATATATATATATATATATATATATATATATCAACAATTGCTATCCAAGGATGCATTTTTCTAATAATCATATTTGCACTCTTATTCTAAAAATGTGCACGGAAAAAGTATGTTCAGATTAAACCATGGCTCAACACGCAAAATTTAAAAAAAAACCGGGGGTCGATATTTGAAAATCATTATTACAAATATAATCTGTTTTAAACACATTATGCTTTAATTAACATCTCCTGTTATAAAATAACTGAACAATATAACAGATGTTGTAAAGATTTATATAAATTTGTTAAAACAATTTTTAAACCTTTTAAAATTTTTAATAATAAATTTTGTTTTATTGGTTCAATTTGTAAAATTGCCAAATAAAAATTAGGCAGGTTTGAACTCAGGTAAAAAAAAAATAACTAAATACATTTTCGTAAGGGTAACTACACGTTACATAAAAATATATTTTATCGCTATCAAGAAATAAAGAACCCAGTGGGCACAGGAAGTAAAAAGACATCTTTTGGATGTCTTTTGAAGGTTCAAAAGATGTCTTTTTTAGGTCCCGTGCCCACGGGTAATACTTTTAAAGTCATAAAACAGAAAATTTAGGGTATAATAAAAATACAATTATCAAATGAATAAGAACAAAAGTGCCAACGAATAGCTGACAACAATAAAAATTAAACAACTTTAAAATTTGATTAAAGATGATTGAAAAATATTGGACAAAATATTGCCATGATGTAATTGTACCAACTCCAAACTTAAGTATATTCATTTATTTTAAATAAGAATGTTTTGCAAAAAATCACAATTCTAGACTGGGAACTAAATATTGTAAAATGTTTTACCCCAGACCCTGAGGGTAATGAATAATATATATATATATATATATATATATATATATATATATATATATATATATATATATATATATATATATTTATAGTCTTATACTAAACTTAAATTTATCTAAAGATTTTTAATTTCATGTAGCAGTCTTTTTAGTTATGAACATGCAAAGTTACCACCTATTCTAAGTTTAAAGTATAAATATTAAAGCTGATTAAATTATTTTAGAGAGTTTAACCATTTTTTATTAGTCAGGCATATTAAATTTACTTTTAAACGAGTTTTATAATTATAATATAAATAATATTTTATATTATAAAACTATATAAACTTTTTTTTTAATTGTTTTTTATTCTAATTAAACTGGTAAATAAAATAATTTAGTTGTAGCTTTGTTATATAAATTTTACTCTTTGGATAATTATTGATTATAATAAATAATGATTTAAACAAATTGAACTTTTATTCAACAGCTCAGAATATTTTACTTAAATAAGCATGACTTCTAAATATTGTTTTCATGTTCAAATATTATATAAGTAGATTGTTGACAACTTATTGAGTATTTAAGCTTAGCGAGTACTGTAAAGTACTGACTAACTTTAAATGCTCCATTATTTTCGAGAAAAATTCCTTTCAGGAAAAAATAAGCAACTTTGTAATGATCTTTTAATTTAAAACTAAGGCTTTGGCAAAGTTTTTTATAAACTTTAGAAGAAACTAAAAATTACCGCCTAAAACACTTAATTTTAAAATAAAACTATTAATGGATAAAAATTAGTAGTAAACCTATGTTTTATAATATTCCCTTAATTAATATATCTCTATGATGTAAAATTAATAAATTTAATTATATAAAATATATATAATAAATTGTATATATATAATAATTATATAATAAATTCAATAACATAAAATTGTTAAATTTGCGCTCTGCTAACATTGATCCTATTGCGCCTATGCTAAAATCGCTATTCTGATCTTATTACCCTTTTTGTAAAAAGTATTAGAGTTTGTAACTTAGTACCAGTTGCAGTAAGTAAAAGTATTGTAAATTAGGAAAAAATTGCGGAAAAAAAACAACAACAACAAAAAACATTTGTCAAAAATTGTTTTTTAAATAAAATGAAAATATTTTTTATTTACTAAAATAGAGCTATCATATAATATCATTTTAAAATGAAACTTCTTTATTTTAAGTTTCTGATCTATAAATGAGACAACAAAACAAAGAAAAACAAGCAAAATACAAGAAAAAAAACTTTATTTTTATTTTAAACTGAGTTTCTGACACAATCAAAATATTTCAAATAGCATAAATTACTTAAAATTATATATAGTTATCATAAAATTAGTTAAAATCATGTTTCTTAAAATTTAGGCTTTTCAGTCTCAGAATTCTTACTTTTTTTGATAAAAGTAAAAAAAAGTAAAAAGAAATATGAAAGCAAAATGACTAGATGTTTTTTAATTTAAAAAAATATAACAGTAATAATATATATATAAAGAATATATATTTCTAATTTAAAAGAATAAAAAAAAGAAAAAGAACTGAAAGCGCAATGATTACATGTTTTTTAATTTAAAAGAATATAACGACTGCCCAAGATATGGGCATAACTATTTTATTTTTAATGTTTAATAATTTATTAATTTTTATTTTAATCCAGACTAGTGCAGAATTTAATGCAGATATTGATGACTTTATGCAGTCATAATAATGTGTATATACTTAATTCCAATGTTATATGTATATACTTAACTCATATGTTATTATTTTACAATGCATTTGGAACGAAAAAAATTTAATGCATGTCTGCATAAAATGCTATGTCATCCTAAAAAAGACACGCATCAAATGATTTCAGTATTGCAATCATTATTCATAAAATAAAAAAGATTAAGAAAAAGGCTTAAGTTGACTATATAGGATTAAAAAAAAAATTGCATATAAAATTACAAATTTAATTTTACTGCTAGAGATTAATATAACTAAAAAAAACTGGTTTTAAATTTAAAACATTCTTTATACCTGATATTTCAATTTTGCGAAGTTTTAAATGAGTCCCAGATATGTTTTTTTAGTAAAATACTTCCAAAATTTTTCCTTTAGTAAAATACTTTCTATTTTTACCTCTAGTAAAATGCTTTCAAGACTTATCCTTCAGACTTCCCAGATAGGTTCTTCAGCAAAATACATTGAGTTAGTGAGATTTAATCATTTTATCAAACAGTTTAACATTTTTTATAGTGAGCCATTGTTAACCAAAAGTTAGATTTGTATATTTTTCTAAAAATTGACAAAAAATTTTTATTATTACACCTTAACAGTTCAATAAAACAGAGTAATTTCACTAAATTAGGCATTAATCAGCATAAATTAAGCATTAGTAAGAATAAAATGCTATAAAATGTTAAAAAAAAAAAAAAGTTAATTGTATTTGTATTAAACTGATTGATAAATATTTATGATGCAAGTTCATTATGATTCTGGGACGGAGAACACTCTGAAAAAATTTCCTAAAAGATACAAACTGCAAATATAAAATAATATAAATTAATACAATAAAAAAAGAAAATTATAAATTATGTATATTATGAAAATGATAAAATTTTTTTAGTAAATGCAAAAACTTGTTTCTATTTTTTGTTCAAAGGGTTTGAACTAACGTTTTTCTGTAAAAAATACTTTATCACGACCCAAAAACCACTGAAATTGAAATAGAAATTACAAAAAAGTCAGCAGAATGATCATAACAATTAAACTATTGTTGAATGTGTTCAAATCTGATGTCTATGATAGAAACTTGACATACGAAAAACAATGTTATTGGTTAAAGTTGTTAAATTTTGAAATTGAACATTTAAGTGATGACGATCTAAAGACGATCATATATATATATATATATATATATATATATATATATATATATATATATATTTGATAAAACTATGGGATGGGTTTACAAGCAAGGAATAAACGTTAAAAAATTCTAATATTATTTATAAACTTTGGCATATATATAATTCTGACATATATAAAATTCGCCGAATGGTCACACACGAAATGTGAATGCCTGAGGGAAGAAATAAAGTACATTAGAATAAAGGAGAATTATTTTTCAAACAAAGCATATTTTGACAGTTGTCAAGACAAAAATAAAGATTAATAGAGGAATATTTAAAATAAGACAGACAATGCACCTAAACAGTACTAACAATAATAATAAAAAATAAATTGTTATATAAATACTAATATGAACTAAGATAAACAAAAATATATCACCAAACAAAAAATAAATAAAACAAAAAATACATTAAAAAATAAAAAGTATGCAAACAATAATGAAAGAATGGAAAAAAAAAAAAAAATTAATGCCAATGTGTAAATATAATTTGTGTAGTGATTAAGTAGTAAACATCTCATCAGAGTAAAAACGATGGGATGGGTTTACAAGCAAGGAATAAACGTTAAAAAATTCTAATATTTATTCTTTATTCAAAACTATTTTACTTTATATTTTTGTGATAATTATTATACGCATGAATTATTCAATAAATACTGAACTTTAAACTTATCACAAATTTATTAATTGAAAATAACTCAAATAACTTAAACTATATAATTTAAAAAAATCAGTACAAAAATGACAAAAAATTAAAACAAATATTAAATTAATGTAATTCATAAAATTTTATGCAACTCATTATTATTTAAAACACTGATTCTCATACAAATAAGCTCCTAATTTATATAAACTTTAAAAAAATACAAAAATCTTCATAATACATCACTAATATGCAACAATCATTATTTAAATCTCATGAATGCATTTTATTGCATAATACATTTAAAAATTTAAATAGTAAATTTATACCAAAAGATTTAAAAATTTTTTCCATCATAAAAAATATTTACTGCATGCAATATAATAATAACTCAAAGATATTTCAAATATTAATTCGACAGTGAGATATGTTAAAAATATATAACTTAGATATTCATTATTCTGACTGCAGATTTTCATTATCTATCGATTGTACTACCAAATTTGGTTGACGTAGTTTACTATTCCAAAAACCATATGTAAAGTATACAGTTAGCCCTAATAATGAAATAACAAAATTACAAACTAAAAAATTAAGACAAAGAATTAAATGGATAACACACACATATTATATGTAGTCTGCTCTGTTTTTTAAGAACATTGAGCACTCATTTTGTAGAATACACTAACATAATTTGTGCGTGTGAGTGTGTATAAACACACACACACACACACACACACACACACACACACACACACACAAACACACACACTAGATACTACTCTTATTACCATAATATAACTTTGCTAATTTTAATTTTTTAATTAAAATTATCTTTATGTCCTTCAATCATAGATATTGAATTACCTCGCCCAAACCCTCAGTCAGTATATGCGCTGAAGCCAACAGTTTAGCATTAGCATGTCACACTGCACACATTTTACATATGCAAATTGTAATTTACATATGCATATGTCATTTTTGTTTCATAAAACATTGTTACAATTAATTATTGATAAAACCATTTAAACTGTGAGATTTTGATCTAACCTTGATTTGCATTCTTTTGTTTGTTAAAAAGCTAATTTTTTATCCTACTTTTGAGTCTTAAATTTATTAAAAAATAACAATATGTGATTAGGATTGAAATTTCATTGAAAAGACAAGTTGATGCCAACAATGTTACTTTTTTAATAAATTTAATTAACTAAAAAAGAAAAAGAAAATCTAGGCAGCGTTTGCGGTCCTTTGTTACACACTTGCTCAACCTTCAGTATTTTAATAAAGCTATTTATATTTCTGTAAAAAACGGTGTTGTGCTTTAAAAAGATCCCACGCAATAACTAAATAAGCACACATAAGATGTTTACTAGTAACACTCACTGTGTGCTTATTTAGCGCAAACAAAAATGATTTATGTAAGTATATGGTCTACAATATATTATCTAAATGTTTATACCAGGGTTCTGCAACCTGCAGCTTGAAAGCCTAATGTGGTTCTTTCTATGTCAAGATGTGGCTCTTTAGCTCCATGCACAAATATTATTATAATATTGAAATGGAAATGTTGGTAGCTCTATAAAAACTGAAAAAACTTTGTAAATTGCAACTTTATATCTTCTGTCTCAAATGGTTGGCGACCCCTGATTTATACAATATCTTAAGTGCATTTTTTGTTATATTAGATTCTATTAGAAATAATTGGCTTTCACTGTGAAATTTGATTAGGCCTAAAGTTAAAGTGAGGAGGATTGGCACATTGAAGTGTATTAATTTGAAATATGTACATAATCTAAACGTGTAAGGTGTACACATTTTTGTGAACCCTTTAAATTTTTTGCTCAGAATAAGCCTTTGTAGTTACAAACTGGAAATATGTTCATAATTAAAAGTTTATTAACTTTTTTTCTATGCCTTTTACTTTAGTCTACCTTACCTTACTCTATACCTTTTTATTCTATAGCCTTTACCTTAGTTCACTTTTTGTTCAGAGCAAGCATTTATAATTTTAAAATTAAATATATTCATAAGTTACAATTTCAATTAATTTTTTTTTTCTAAACATTTAACTTAAATCACTTTTTTGTTTTAATTGTAAACTAGTATATTTAAAATTGCTTTCTTCAATTTTAATTTGATTTTTAGGGAGGAAGGGAGGAGTAATCAAATGCTGATAGAATGTTAGTGTTATAATGTTGATGTAAGGAAGTTTGACAAGTTGTTGACAAGGGGGAGGGGAGGAGGTGAAAATTGCCAAAAAATTGTTGACATAATTAACGGTTTTAAAATTATTTTTAAAATTTAAATATGAAGAAAAACAAACAGCTACAGACATCTTGATTTGCTGCAGCAAATAAGTAGAGTAAAACAGGGTCAAATTGCACACGATATTATTTCGCACACTGATTGAACCGGGTCAAATCATTATATATCATTTAATAATCATTCGATATCATTTCAATTGCACACCATATCATTTCAATTGCACACCATATCATTTTGCACACTGATTGAAGTTATCAAATAAAAACTGAACAGATGCAGCTTTAAAAAAATAAAAATAGATTCGAATACATAATTATCTACTCTATTTGAATTGATAAAATTATATGCTAATTCAACTCCATTTTTTCTTTTTTTATGCAAGTTTAACATAATTTTAATCTAATTTAATTTCCATTCTGACAGCATAATTTTTATGCAGCTAGAACAAGAAGTTGAATAGAAAATCAAAAAAGTAAAAAAAAAAAACACTCACTTTTCTAATAGAACCACACAATTAATTACTTTTTTAGTTTTAGTTTAGTTTTTTGCATGTGACTAAGTGACTTTATCTAATTAACATAGTGTTAATTGCAGT
This sequence comes from Hydra vulgaris, assembly GCF_038396675.1. NCBI lineage: Eukaryota > Metazoa > Cnidaria > Hydrozoa > Anthoathecata > Hydridae > Hydra > Hydra vulgaris. The sequence goes on from NC_088928.1 coordinate 13,650,997, forward strand.
TTAATTATAATCATCACTCACTTAATTCTACTCAACTCACTCACTTCAAAATGTCAATTAAAAAAACAAAAGCGTACAAGGAAGATGATATATTAGCCACATTAATTGAGATAAATAAAAAACAATATGTCACTGAAAAAAGCTACGTTTAAATATGCCGTTCTAGCCCCAACACTCAAAGATTGCAAAAATAACAACAACAAAGGTTTTCATGGCTCAGGTACAGCAATGGTACTCTCAAATAAACAGAAAGAATGATGCGCTCCAATCACTAGGTGACTGGGATTATGGTTTAACTCGAAATGAACTCCTTGAATTTGTAACTGGCTATCTTAAATGCAGAGATCAATTGTACTTATTTAAAAATGGCAAGCTGGCAAATACTGTTTTTATGTCTTTATGAAGAGGTAGTCAGAAAAAATTTCAACAGGAAAAACAGAGAACTTAACATCTAACAGAGCCACTTCTTGTGCGTCAGAAATAATTGATCGTTATTCTGAATGCGTTGCCAAGCAATATATTTTGGGTGATAAAGCCAAAACAACGGTATTGTGTCAAAAATGGACAAGACATGCATTTAAATTTATTACCAACAAAAAAAATTATTATATTGTTAAAAATTTCTGATGTGGTTTGAAAGTGTCTACGCTTTGTGTTAAGTTTAGTTACGTTTGTGTTACGCTTTGTGTTAAGTTGTGTTAACTTTTACAGCTTCCTTTGTAACCTTTTCTTCAACTTTCTGTTTAGGAACTCAATCACATTTTCTTTGGTAATACATTTTCCATCAAGTTTTGACATGTTGCAATGCTTCAATTTCTTAACATGTGATTGATTTCTGGCTTGAAAAAATTGCTTCAATACCATCTGGATACTGTTTTTGCCTGATTTTAAAATTGAATTTTTGGTGCTAACTGGACCACCTCATGCCCAATCAGGATGAAAGTTTTTTTTGGCTTTGTATATCCATAAATGGCAGTGATGCCATATACTCAAAGTGAAAGTTTTTTTTGGCTTTGTATATCATAAATAGCAGTGATGCCATATACTCAAATACCTGAGCATAAAAATGCTGAGCAACCTCAGCAAAACAATAATGAAAATTTGAAAAACAAACACAGCATTGTAAAACTTTATTAGAAATTAAAAATAAATTAGTTTTGTTGATTTTGTTTTAATTATTTTATTTAAAATTAATAAAAACCCTTGTTTTTCCATTTATACTTTAATTGTTTTGTTTACAACTTAAACAAAATGTATAATTTTACTAATGTACAATTATTTATTTTTTTTAAGTTTTATTTAGACTTTAATAAAAACTTATAAAGAAATTTCACTTACCCACTGCCATCCATATGCCAAATCGAATCCATGTTGCACTATTTAATCCCAACAACAAATATACATTTAAAAAAAGTCCTAATACTGGAATCCAAGGTAAAAGTGGAACTTTGAAAAATAACTTTTGTGAATTCTCTGGAAATGTTGACAGCGCAGTGGTTGTGGCTGCAATCAGTATTCCAAAAATTGTAAAAAATAAAATAGCAACAGTTTCATGCTGAAACGCTTTACTAATTAAAAAATGAAGCAGCTGTGAAAATATAAATATTTCAATAACTAAAAGAAAAACACATATTTTTGCTCTGGTTTCTGTCACCGTACTTGGTTCTGAACTACCGTAATTTAAAAAATCATTGTTTTTTATTATAAATGTTTTCCACCGGCTGGTTTTTTCTTTTTTTATTAGTGGATCTTTTTCATTTTCATTTTCTGCCACTAAAGATTTACTTAATAATGGATCAGTATTAATGACCGCATTTGGATAAACATTGCATTCTTCATAAGATTCATCTGCCATCCCCAAAGAAGCCTCTTGATATCGTAAAGTTAATACTGAAACTGTTACAATAGTATATGCCATGATAGTACCAATTGAAACCATGTCTACAAGCTCAGTTAGAGTAAAAAACAACGCCATGATTCCTAAAAGTAAAATCTAGCATAACATAAGATTTCCAATGACCTCGAACATATATATTTATTTATATAACAAATTAATATAAATCTTTATCATGTACATTCAAATAAATGCATATAATTCATATGTAAAAATATTAGGGTGTACTAAAAAAACATAAGTTTCTTAATATCTAATAGTAATCTTGATATGTAACAGTAATAAAAAGTTGCCTTTTTGTTTAGAATCATAAAATTCAAAAGAAAAAAAAAAGTCTTCCAGTTACCCAAAAAAAAAGGGTCAAAAAGAAAATGTCAAGTATAATATAAAGTATATATTTTTTGCAATTATTCACAAGCACAGGGCTTGTGATGAAGCGATCGCGCTCGTAAACGGTATTTTCAAACGTTCTAGGCGCAATAAACAACGCTTGTTCAGCTTATAACGAGCGTATAAAATAACGCTCGTCCAATAGTTCGGGATTATTTTTTTATTTTCATAAAATATTTAAAAAAGATTTTTTATTAAAGATATACTATTATCAAAGCACTAATATCAAATATAAAAAGCACTACGTCGTTCTCTTTTGCACTAACGTAATAAATGAGCAGTTTGAAGTCGTTAATAGTCACTAATTTCTATTATGGAATGTGCACGTGGAAACACAATGTGAATACAAAAATGCGCAAATAAAATAAGAATAGAAAATTAGAAAACCACTATAAGAAAATTAAAACTTTATTTTTAATCTATTTAGAGTATTTTTATTCTTGTGAAAATATCAAGTAAGATTTATTTGATTTATTGTTTGTAATATTCCACACATCGTTTATAATAAAAATAAATATTAATAATAGAGTAATTTTTAAAATTAGTTTTTGTTTATAGTATAGGTTTTTTTATTAACTATTATTTATTTTAACTCAAATTTAAAACGATTCTGTTGTTTAGAATGTTCACAATCGCATTCGAAAAGGAAACAAAGTAATAACGTCAACATTTATTAAATGGAAAGTTATTATTCTAATTTATTATTATTTCAAATTATTCTTGTGTTATTTTTTTAAGGCTAAAAAAACGTAATTTAAAAAAGAAATTTTAGAAAAAAATTAAATAATTAATTTGAATAAAAAATATCAAAAAATATAAAAACCATTAACCGTTAATTAAGTTTACCGCGTAACATTTTAAAATGCATATATCAAATCAACGAATCAAAACACTAAATTATACTTCAATACTAAATCAATAAGAAGTTGCGTTTTTGTTTGATATTATTTTTTTATTAATATAAATAGTTAAAAATAAAATCGCGATCTGACAATATACAAGAAGTTTGGAAGTATAAAAATCTACATCGTTGAAGTAGTTTCATGAGTGTGATACTAATTCAAACATTTTTTGACGAAAGAATTATGTAACAAATAAAAAAAGATATAAAAAAATAAAAAGCTTTTTATGAGCATCGCCTTCAGCAATTTTCATGATCGCGCTCGCCGACATTATTTCGAGCGCACATAATCACGCTCGATGAAAACATTTTCTAATTTTACGAGCACGATTTAACACGCTTGACGATTTTCTTCATCACAAGCCCTGCAAGCATACTTTACCATATACTTTTGAAAAATAACCGCTAAAACTAAAAAAAGGCTATAGTTTTTCAAAATCAGTTCATTTTTAGATGGCATATTACAATATTAACTAACAAACTGCATATAAAAGTAAATGGTATAATCTTACTTACAACAATTATATATATAAAAAAAGTCAAGACAATTTAAGTAAAGACAATCCAAGTAAAGCTGAATTGTGGACATTAACACAAATTATCCAACACAGTACTCAGCCATAGTATTAGATGCTGGTATTATAGGCCAATTCTCTAATTTTGATCAGATAAAAATTTAAAATTTTAATTTTTTTTTTAATACTTGAACCTAAACCAGAAGGAAAACTTTTATTGGTATTATTTATAAATAAATTTATTACCTTTTATTGTATTGACCCTTTTTGTACGGTTCCAGAATGCTAATAATGTAATCATATACAAATCATGCCCAGAGTAGGGTATAACGGATCTGGTAAAATATTTAGGATCTGAATCCTACCCGGATTTTCAAGATTTGGATCCGGATCCAAATTCGGATCCAATTTTAACTATTTTACACAACAAAAAAACAATTAAATAAACTATTTTACACAAGAAATTTTTGTTAATTTTTAAAATGTATATAACCACAGTTAACTTTGAAAAGATTTCTTTTGCATAAAATTCTTTTTTTTTAAAGCTTGGTATAAATTTTTGCTTATGTCAGATTCATATGATTGTAGTTGACTTAAAACAAAACAAAAAACTTTTTTTGGTGTTAGCAAATTTCTCTGTCTTGACGGCAAAGTGCTTTGGATCTTTTACAGGCTATTAAGTCTAACTCTTACTGGGTATTAAGTCTTAACTCTGAATCTGATATTGTTATTGGAGACTGAACTTGGATAAGTACCATTTTAATACACTTGCTTAACTTGACAAAGCATTCAACCATATCAAATAATAAGTTTCAACCTGTCTTGCAGTCTAAAATAGGTTTAAATTTGTGTCCAAATTCTTGTTTTACATGCTTCTGCAATATATTGTCAATTTCAACAGGTGATTTTTTAAAACAAAATTATTATTGTGCGAACTATTTTTAAAATTGAAAAATAATCTTTTATAACAACAGCCACTACTGAACTATTTTCAAATTCAATATAGTACAGCTCTTCACCTCACTATCACATTAATTTCAAAACTATTGCTTTGCTCTAAAACTTTAGTTGGTTTCACATTAAGTACATCCCCTACTACTAAATGGATTGCATGAGCATAGCAGATGTGATGTATTGAGTTGATTCAACAGCCAAATTTAACCATAATAGATGCACTATCTGTAATGTTACTAACAATATTACTATCTTAACAGCTTTTTCAAACGGCATACTCTCGACGACACAAACAAGTCCAAGATTATATAGGCTTTCATTTGTCTTTTGGCTTATTCTTGTAAACTCTTACTTTTAGCAACATTGTTAAATGAAAGTCCATCAATTGCAATGAGATCTGTTAGTTTATTGATAATAGTATCTTTAGCTTGTAAAAAATTTCTGATATCTTTTTGGGATGAACATTGAACTGCTTTTGTAGGATGTAATAATGGCAATTCTATTTTATGTTTAACCTTTAGATGTTTTTGCATAACACTTGATCAGTCTCATTTAATTGTTACAATGACGTTACAAGGTTGCATTGAGCAGTTTTTTTTACTTTGCACTTCAAGAAATGCTCCCAAACAGGAGGATTGCTTTATATTCTTGGAAAGTTATTTTAAAATTTTTCTTAATTGCTTTAAAATACTCTAACGCTTTAAAGTGTAACAGTTTAAAACTATAGGTAGGCTATATTGGTACCCAACATCAACATTATAAAAAGTAATTTTATGTAAAAAAAAAAAAACAGGAACCAAATATCCAAACTAAATAGATCCGGATCTGGATCTCAAAAAAATGGTACGGGTACCCAGGTATTCGGTTCCGGATTATGGATCTGTCTATCCCTAGCCCAGAGCTTTTAAATAGAACTTTCATGCTTTCAAATGAAAGAGAATTTGAAAGGTATAATGGATTTATTACTGGAAAGCTTGGAATGTTATGTTAATAATATACAATTTTATGTTATGTTAAGTTAATAATATACAATAACAATGATAAAAACTTAATAATATTAATGTGTAAAACTTTTTTAAAAATATAGTTAAAACCTTATTCTTATAAAAATAAGGTTTTAAATATATATAATAATTGCTATGCTGTTAATATTGACTTTCTAGTTATTTTTAGGTAAACCATAATAGCATGTATCTACAACTTTGGCCATATTGAGGTTAAATATTGGTATACTGTATATTCTTGCTGCGCATTCTTTTGTTTATATTCACAATAGTTATTACTTATATTTATTTTATAATAATGCAACTAAGATACAATAACAAGCATTCCCTAGGAAGTGCATGCTGTTTTTCCTCTCGATTGTCCACGAAAAAGATTTTTATTTAGACAACTTGGCCACAGCAAGTTTTATCATATTAAGCAAGTCTTGCAAGGAAGCATGTGCGGTCACACACCTTGTTTGTTCAAGTTTTAAGGAATTTTTTTAGACACTGTCCATGGTAGTTGGCATCTTTTAACTTTTAAAGAGTTTCAATGATTCGCAGTAAAAAGCTAAACTTATCTACCGAGATAAAAAAAGGAAACAAAATTGTAACAAAATATTAATTAAATAAACTAGAAAAATTTAATAATGAAAAAAAGAAAATTTTAAATTTTTTTTATAAAATTTTTATACAACTTTTGTATTCTTTTTTTTTGGTTGTTACTTTTAGCTACAAAATTTAATACAAGCCAGGAAAAAAAATTCTATATTTTATAACAATTTAACAACAATTGATATGCAATTTATCACGATTTTTATCAGTCTGTATAATTAAGAAACTAATTCGCTATGTATGCTAGAACTATGAGAAATTTTATTAATTTTTTTCTAACATTTATTCGTTTTCACACCTTTTCCCTTTTAAAAATGTTTTTGCTATATTTGACCTTTTTTCACAATACTTATATAAAAGAAAATTAATTGATATTTATTTGTAAAATAAAAAATTAAAAATTTTTCCATACTTCTAGCACAAATAATAAAGTATTTCCTAAACAGAGTGGCTACACTTTTTTTGAGTTATAAAATTAAAAGAATTAAGGAGATTTTAGGAGTTTTTAAGGATTTTTTAGGAGATTTTACCAGTAAACTTGGAAAAACGATTAAAAAAATTAGGATTATTTAGGACGATTGAAATTTTTTTTTTTTACGAAATTTAAATATTTTAAAAATTTTAATAAAAAATTTGAAAGTTTGAGTTGTTTGAAATTGAAATTTGAAGATGTTCGAAAGAAAACTTCAAAAAACAAGTTTAAACTATTTTTGAAATTTAAGTATATATTAAGAGAACTTAGACCTTTTTAGGGAATTTTTTATATATTAGGATATTTTAGAATTTATCAGGAGGCGTGGCCACCCTGCTTAATACCGATTGACAAAAGTCGTGAATAATTTTATATTAAAAAATGTTTTTATTTTTGTCATATTCTTATCTGTTTTTTTCCTCAACTTCTATCAACTTTGATAATGGAAAATAACAAGCTCGTTAAAAAAAAAAATTAATAATAAAAAAAAAACTATTTAGGTACATTTTTTTGATCAAATTTTATTTTAATTTACTTTTAGTTTATTTTATTTAGTATTTTTTATTTTCTTTGCTGTTTTATTCTCTGTAGAGCTTTATTTTGCCGTAAATTCTTAAAACGTTTACTATATAAAAACGCTGTCAAGTTGTGTAAAAAAATTACTTTAAATATGGATGAACAAGACGTGCGACCGCATGTGCTTCCTAGAAAGACTTGATTAAGCGCTTTAATTCTTTGCAAAAAAAAACTAAATTTCTAAATCAAAAAAAGCAAAACTAACATAATAAAAAATTAAAATAAATTTATATAGAAAAAAATTAATAATTTAAACAAATTGTGTACTGTTTTTCCTTTTGTTTTTTTTAGGGTCAATGCAGGGAGGGGGTGGGGGTGGGTTGTATAAGACCACCAAGCATACTCATGCATGGGGGAGGGAAGGGGATATAAAAATGTAGAAGGTGCAACAGGGAGGGAGGGGGTCTAAACCTGGAGATTTTTGTGTACATAATATATAGATGGTCCCTTACATTAACATTTAACATTTGCAAATATATTCGAAAAAAGTTACTTTAGTGAAACACATACAGATGTAGGAGCCTCAAGGAAGAAAAGATTATATTAGAGTAATAGTTAGTTAAAAACTATTAAAAGGTGTTCGACACATGTCTAGTATAAAAGCATAATAATTGTTTACGTATACTTCACCAATAACATAGTAGTCCAAAAAGGAAAGGGCAGGTAGAAGTAAGTAAAGCGGTAAAACTTAATGAAGTGGCAGAACTAAATGAAGCCGTAGAACTAAGTGAAGGTTTTGAACATCGGCACATAGCCGAATTTAAAAACAGGTATCCAAAATTAAAAAAGCGCTAAAAGGTTGGGATAAAAATCATACAAGAATAGAAAAGTAATTTGAAACAATAAAGGTTGAAAAATGTGTAGAGGACATGGCATAATTGCAGCCTAAAAACTATGCATTTATGTGTTTGCACTTTACTTAAAAAAAACTGAGAGGCTTAAATGGTATAAGAAATCTGAATGTGAACATATGTGTATCATTCAAAAACATAACACAGAAAGATTTTTTATATAAAAAAAAGAAAAGATGGGTACAAAGCAAATATATGAGCAGCAAGATTTAAAAGAAAAAACAATGAAGAATTAGAGAGGTGGGATTCAAAACACAGATATTCTGTGTATTAAGTAAACGACTTATCCAAATAAGCTAAATGTGCATGTATTGATTAAACAAGTACAATTATATAATTAAAAAAGTTATATAGAAAATAAAGCCTATATGGTAGATATGTTTATACGCAACATGAACAAACCAACATATGAGTGTATATAAGTATATACACATGTATTACATAGATGTATTCATATAGGGACAATATATACATGTCACATTAAAATTTTACAAATATATTTTGCAAACGATAGGAATTTATATTTTTGCTTTCCTATTTAAAAAAAAAAAAAACAAAATCTAGAAAAATCAGTCTTTTTAATGTCAACTAAAAACAGTTTTTTTATTTTTATTTTGCGTTATCCAATTTCATTGCTGAAAATAACAACCACCCTTTAGAAATGAAAATAAAAACCGTACACAAATTATTTAAATTATTAATTTTTTTTTCTATTTAAGTTCATTTAAATTTCCTTTTTTCTTAGTTTTGCTTCATTTGTTTTTAAAACTTAGTTTTTTCAGCATAGTATTAAAATGCCTAATATAATAAAACTTTCGCAACCAAGTTGTCTATATAAAAAACTTATGCCAGGGTGTAAACTAGTCCTGTGGGGTCCCGTCAAACGCGGTATTCCCAAATGCTCATAAAATTAAAATTTCCAATTTAAATGTAAAAGAATTCCATTCTCTAAATAAAGTTTGCCAAATTGAGGCTTAATAATAATTCTAAATATTATTGAAAATTAATTATTATTAAATACTAATAGAAAAATAACATAAGAAATTCTAATTTAATAACTGTGTAATACTTGAATTAAAATCACTGTTATTGGTATAACTGTGCAATTGCATAACTGCGAAAATGTCTCTTGGAAAAGACTTCTTGAAAATTAGGATTTTCCCAGCGGTTTTAGGGATTTTCTTGGTAACTTGCTTATAAAATTCTAACCATGAGTGAGATCTCGTCTCATTCTTGTTTCTCGTGAGAAATGGGACTTAAATATTATATTATTTTACAAATTAAAAATTATTATAACTTACAAAATGCTTAATAATTTGTTTTTTCAACTAATTAATATTTTGACTCAGTGATTTTAATAAATCTAATTAAAAATTTAATTTGTTTTTGACAAAAAAAGGTTAAATTTTTAATTAGATTTTTTAATCAAATTTAAAAAAAAAACCTAATTACAAAATTTTAATTAGATTTTAAATATTTTTAATTAGATTTTAAATACAAAAACTTTTTGTATAAAATGGTGCACTTTCGACTTAATTTCATTAGTTTACCAGTGGAATTCAACTTGACACATATTGTTCATATTGAAAAGAAATATTCTTGCCTCATTTCAATGATCAAAAATGTCACCAAGAAAAAACAAAATCTGGAGATATTTTCAAAAAACAAGTGACGGTGCTGAATGCAAGGCGTGCAAAAAGTCTTTGAAAACAAAAGATGGAAACACAAGCGGACTTCATCGTCACCTCGAAAAAAAACACAGCTAAGATTACGTTGAGTATTCTGAAAAAACTGACGACTCTCTTCTTCCTCCTCCTAAGAAGAAACAACGAACCATGGTCGAAATGCTTGAAACAAAGTCCAAATATGACAAAGACAATTCCATTCAAAAACAGTTTGACTCTGCAATGCTGGATTACTTTTGCACTGATCTGGTATCCTTTTCAGCAGTCGAAGGAAGAGGTTTCAAGAAATTGTTTGACATTGCAAACCCTAAACTGAGCCTTCATCACAGAACAACATATTTAAGAAAGCTTTCAATTCAGTCAAGAGAAGTTCAAGCTGGAATGAAGAGCATAATAACGGAGATTACGCCAAATCTAAAAAGTGCTGCATTTACTTCTGACCTTTGGACTTTGGAGCTCAGGACAGCTACATCTCTTGGACTTTTCATGCTATTGACGAAAATTAGAGACTACATCACTGGACACCCCATGCCCAACAATTCCCAGGCAGACACACAGCTGAGTTGCTTGAATCAGAATCAGACGCTCAAGGAATCAATTTTAGACAGTTACGCCAATCTGTTGACACAAGATGGAATAGTGAACTGGATTGCATGGCTTCTGTCCTACAAATAAAGAGTGCAATTATCAGCTTATGTGCAGATAAAGATATTTTTTCTTCAAAGACCATCAGTGCATCACAGTGGAAATCAATTGAAGGAGCAGTAGAAATTTTGGCACCACTTAAAGAAGCTACAGAAACGTGGTGGGCTGAGTCTATTCCAACAATTAACACTGTCGCCGATTCTCTTTATTTAATCCATGACAAAATTGATCAATTTATTGAGACGGATGGAAAAAATGGCTATGGTGTCTTGTATGCAAAAAACTTGAAAAGCTGCATTGAGAAAAGATTTCCTCTTTGTCTCACTGGAAACTTATTGAGTGCTGCAGCAAACTACTTAAATCCTGCTTTAAAGGGACTTCACTTGACGCTCTTCAAAAAATTTCAAACAACAAAAGAATGGTTAGCCTCACAGGTTAAGGATAATGTTGAGTGCCAACCTGTTGCCAGAGTCCTTTCAGCAGATTTGTCCTCTAATTCAAAACTGAAGCGCAAGTTAAACGTCAGACTTAAAACACAAGAGCCAACATCTGAACTGAATCCTATTTTGAGCAAAATGTGCCAGTATGATTATCTCCCTGATGCCAAAAAAGACTTTCCAATTCTTGATTGATGGAAACTGTATTGAAATACATTGCCAGAACTCTCTTCATTAGCTAGACTATTCCAGCAAGTTCAACTAAATCAGAGAGAGTTTTTAGCTCAAGTGGAAATGTCGTCCGATCATCCAGACACAACTTACACCCAGAAAAAGTAGAACAAATCATCTTAATCAGAGAAAACATTGTCTTGTTGGAAAAGTTTGGCAAAAAAATTCTGAATTAATATTTTAAAAAATTGTTTACATTTGACAAATGTCATTTGTGTTTATTTGTCAAAACCATGTTTACATTTTTTTTTTTTTACTTGCATTTTCATAAATTTGTTTTCAAAAATTGTTAAATTTCTCATCTCGTTCTCGGTCTCACGAGAAGTACTAACTTCTCGTCTCGGTTTAAAAAAACCTAGTCTCGCTCATGGTTATAAAATTTCTTTCTCAATACTTGCAAATAATTCTTTGCAATGCCTTCCAACTACAGCAAATATTATTTTAAAAAATAATAAATTTGTTTGGTTTAACACCTGCAAATGCTAATTCTTTAAAATTTTTGCCTGTTTTGGCTGAAAATTTAAATAAAACTCTACTTCAAGTTGTACATGTGCTTTGTTAACAAAGTTTAATCAAAATATCGAGAAGCCATTTACATTAGACACTTTCAAAATTCTAATTAATGCGGATATTACGGTAAGTCTTTTAGTTACTGTTCTTCTTTTTTTTTGTTTGGTATTTTATATCAACTGAATTACATGATCGCATCAAGTATAATCTTTTTTTACTTATCTACTATCATTTTTTAACTAACTTTTTCTAAAAAACCACCTCTGAAATATAAGTTCAACAGTTGAATTAAGCGATCGCAATATGCAAAATCTGGAAAAATATCTGGTCTTCAAAATTTTAGTTTATCCAAAGCCGTGTACTTTGTTTTCAAAGAGCAAATTATTTTAAGTTTGTTAGCAAAAAAGTTATAAAAAATAAAACAAAACAATAAACTTTTAATGATTACAAAGGTAATAACACTCTAGTAACTAACTGCACCATAAAAGTAATAAAACTATAACAGTGTTATTACTTTTATAAAGCACTTATAACTTTCAAGGTTCATTTTTTGTTCAAACAACATTAGTAATTTCAAACTTTATTCAAAGTAAAAAAACATCTGAAAAACTAAAATGGATATTCAAATATTATTAAAAATTTCAGAAACTTTTACAAATACACTTAAACAACTAAGAATGAATTATAAAAGTTATAAGTGCAAAAGTTAAAAGCTATAAATTTTATAGAAGTAATAACACTATTATAGTGTTATTACTTTTATAATGCAGTTTGTTACTAGAGTGTTATTACTTTTTTAGTCGTAAGTTTTTATTTTATTTTTATAACTTTTTCTAACAAATTTAAATTGATTTGCCCCTTGAAAACAAAGAACACGGCTTTAGATAAACTAAAATTTTGAAGACCAGATATTTTTCCGGATTTTTCATTTCACGACCGCTTAATTGAACCCTTCAAGGGTTCAATTAAGCAAAAATGTTTTTTTTTTTCATACAACATATTGGAACTAAAAATTTAGAAAACAAGAAAACTTGCTTGAATTCAAAACAAAAATAAAAGCAAATTTAAGTGTTTTTAAAAAATTTAGTCATAATAACATTTTATGACCATGAATGAGAAAATAATTATTGGTATTCTTCATTGCAACGATATCATGCAATCACTTGCGATCAATATTATTTTGTAATTAAACAACATTTGTTTCTGTTTTTGCTGAGACTTTGTAATTGTAACTTTATTAAGCTATTATGTATAAAGAAAACTAATATTAATTATAAAATTCGCAATAAATGTGAAATAAGAAATTTACGATCTTGTGTTTACTATTTTTAAAACCTTTTCTATTTTTCTATTTTTAAAACATTTCTTTTGATAACATAATTTATTTCATGATGGTGTAAGAGTTCATCAATAAAAAGCGCCAAGCAGAATTTAAACAATAATTAGAAGTAGATTTTCATTGAACATACAATACTACTTTAAAAATCACCTTTTAACGCCCACTAGTGAAAAATAAATATATATTCAAAAGTTCTCTTAAAATGAAAGCGGCAATGATATGTTAAGATTAAAAATAAATCAAGTATATAACTCTTAATAATCATAAATATACACTGATTAAAATAATATAAAAATATATCATTCTTAACATATCTTTGGAAATCAGAGTTTAATTTGCCGTGCCGTTGTGAAATTATGTTTAACTTTGTGTAGGTTTCATATTCATCTTCAATAAATGTTACAGACAGTAATTTATTTTATTTTTGTAGCTGCCCAATAATCAATGTATGATTGCTGAAGTGATGTAGAAGAAGAGAGAATATAAGGAAGGGACCCAGGCAGTCCCGGAACACATTTCAATCTCAGGGACGAGGGAGGGTGAGGAGGGATCGAGAAATATTTTGCTAAATTCACATTTTTGTCATAATCCTGTATCAAATTTATTCCTGGTTAACACCCTGTATGCATGAACAAGATAAAAAACAGCAGGCATCTCCTAGAAAGGCTTGAATAGTATCATTTAAATTAATTTAAAAATTAGCACACAATTTAAATTTTTTTAAAGCCATTTTAATACTTAAAAAGTCTCCAAACTTATGTTGAAATGCAGCATTTCAACCTAAATTTGCTAATATTTATGTGTGGCATTGACAACGCTGTGACATTGACATTCTAAAAAATCAACTTATCCTCTAAAAAATCAACTTATCCTCTAAAAAATTACCTTTAACTATGTAGGATAAAAATTTTAACTTTACTTTAATACTACCTAATGGTTTAAATTTTTTTGTTTTTTAAGTTGCCTTTCTGATAGTAAAGGTCACTACAATACAAGAAACACACACCTGGATTACCAAGGCATTTAAAGAAACAAGTTGTGTTATTATATCTAGACTTTCTATTCACCCTATTTTTGGTCTAAAAATGCTAATCATTCCTTAATAAGAATTTGCATATAAAGATGCTAAACATTACTTTTTAAGTAAATATATATCAAAAGTTACCTGTTAAAAGTCCTCCTAAAAAGGTTGCATATAGTGGTATATTTGTCTTTTCATTGACTCTGCTGAATACTGGAAATATTAATCCATCCTGAGCCATTGAATAAAGGAATCGAGGCATCATCATCATGGAAGAAATAGCATTACCTAGAAGACCAAAGATGGCTCCAATACCAATAATGTATTTAGCTGCAGGAAGATTAACCTAAATAAAAATTATTATAAAAACATATGTAAATACTTGTTTATAAAAAAAGCATCTGAAAATAAACATATAAGGTAATACAAAATGTCTTTATTGTGTGTGCATTCCTATGATTTTAAAGTCAAACAACCTAATAAAAATGATAATTAAAACTGATAAATATTTTACTACAACCTTTAAAAAATATTAAATTCAATCAATTAAAAACTATCTACTAAAATTTACCTTAATGGAATTGTATGAAACTGGTTACTATCAACCAATAAGTATAAAATTGGTAACAAACAATAGACACAATAACAAAACATTAAACACATGATATGTAATGTTAAAAAATATATAATTTAAATTGGTGCAGGGGTAATGTAACCAAAGTAAAGTTGTCAAGCTATAAGTTAAATTAAATTAGGAGTGGTGTGACAACTATGACAAATATGATCCAGTGGAGTGACAACTATTATCAAATATTACAAATGTATTCCATACAAGGATAAATAAAATATTTATAGATGAAGAGAATGGATTTAAGAGTAAGAAAATAGCAAACACAATAAAGTAACTTTATCAGATGCAGAAAGTAACTTTATCAGAAGCAGGCAGAAAGTAAACAACACAGTAAGGGTGTTGCTATTCAGCAAGATTGGAATATCAACAGAATTGTGATAAATATTAGCAAAACAAATATAACAAAGTATTAGAAAATGCAACAACTTGCAAATGAAGACCTAAACAAAAACAAAATAGCAAAAGCAAATAACAAAGATTATATAAGACTAATTTTAAGTTATGCTTTATACTAAATGGTGTTTTTATTGTTAACTTCAACTTTTTTATCAGCTAATTTATCAAAAATTGCAGTTTGAGGATTTTTTTAATTAAAAAACCTTATTTCTAAAAACTGGATAATTATTAATTAACAAAAAGTTTTCTGTCATTTTGAATACAAATTTTTTATAATTTACATATTTGGAGTAATTACTGAAAAACGGTGTGTGAAATTAGGCAAATTTATATTTGTTCTTTGTGCAATGAAAATAGACATTAAAAATAAAAAGTAAATATTTTAACATTTTTCAGGTTAATAAAATGACGGATTAAAAAGTTGCATATACTCTAGACAAAATGAATGGATGAACTGGAATAAAATATTGCATATACTCCAGATGAAATAGATGGATGAGCTAGATTTAAAAATTGTATATACTCTAGATGGAATGGATAGATGAACTGGATTATAAAATTGTATATACTCTAGATGGAACCCAAAAACTATTCATCAGTTACTGCTCAAAAAACTTTGTTGAAAGAAAAATGGAAAAATTATTTTCATCAAAATTAGGTAAAAATGGCTTATGAAATGGCTTGCCATCCCACTATGACTTATGCGCATTTTTCTTTTTTCAAAAGTTTTTTTTATTCCTAAACTTGTGCTTTTTTAATAAATTATAGATTTTCTAACTTGTAGTAAAGAGACCAATTTCAAATTTTAACTGCATAAATCTCCAATATATTTCATGAAAATAACAATTACTTATTATTTTTCAACATGTTAATGATTGAGTAAGCATGCACTCAACCTTAACACAGGCTTGGTCGGGAAGCAGGTACAATCGCAATCTACATCTGACCATGCATATATTGTTTATTTGCAACAACATGGCCATGGCTTATTAGATGCTTTAAGAATATTTCAAAAAGCGCAAAAAAAATCTTTACTTGACAGGAGACAACTTCTAAAAAAATTAACTAAAAAAAAAAATGAAATTCTTAAAGAAGAAAAAAACTCAACTAAAACAAAATAAATTATGTTTAGAATAAATTATTTCTAAACTTCTCTCTTTTATAACTTTTTTTATAAAATTCAACAACACTTTTACAAAAAGTAACAACTTACTATTAATGATGGTTTAGAAAAGAAACCAACATTCTTCAATTTATCAAAGCTTATAGTATAATTATTTATTTAAGCATTTATGTTTTATTTCAACAAGATTCTAATAAAACTAACAGTAGTTGAACTATATAATAAATAAAAAGTAAATATATTGTTATAACTATTTAATGCTTTGCGTAGTTTGTAATATATAATAGTTTGTAATATATAATAGTTTGTAATATATAATAGTTCAAAATGTTTAAAACAATTCTTTTTTGTTTATCTTAAGTAGGATAAACAAAAGAAATTATCAAATTGTTGCGTTACTATAAAAATATTATAACAATCTTTTCTTTTAGCATCGTCTTAATGTTTTAAAAAAATTTCGCAATGTGCCAGACTCCTGAAACAGCAGTCTATAATGACAGGTTTCCAAACTGCACATTATGTATACATTTAATAACTTTACATTTTACTTAAGTCTATTGGTTTATTTTACTATAATATATATTAAAAACAAATATATAAAAAGCATATAACATTCTAAGAAAATTAATGATTTTATTTGGTCTTTTGCAAACTAGAAACATGTTTTTATTGCATCAAATTATAATAAAGCAAACTTTAATGGTTAAACTAAAAAGTTAAATATATTTATGAAGAGGAGGCAGAATTGCTTCACAAAACTGCTGGTGTATTTAGTGAGTAGGCTTTTTAATATATTTGTATATTTTTGTTCTGTATGGAATGCAATGCTGGTTCACCCATAAGTCACGGGTGAACCAGCACCGCAACAGTTATTTATACAAAAGTATGTTAGTGTTTTGGTCAAATTACTGGCACAGTGTTCATCCACTTAAAATTCACTTTGTATATATGAATGTTTATGTTTAGTCGCCTGTAAGTCCCTGCATGTTTATTTGATTATTAATTTTACTAACTTTGATGATTACTATTTTTTAAATTTTATTGAAAACGCAGTTATTAAAAAGCAGTGGCCAAGTTAGCGCAACTAAATAAAATTGCGTGGAAGGTGCGATCGCACCCGCTTCCTGACCAAGCCTGTTAACAAATAGTAAAATAAATGTAAATCAGAAGAAAACTTATTAATTGTTGTGGCGTTTAGGAAATAACTCGCTCAAATATAGTTGTTTATTAAAAAGAAACTTGATATATTTAAGCAAACTTAATTAGCGCAAATTAATCAACATTATTTTGTGGAAACAATTCAGCACTAAAGATTTCACAAGCTTTTATTCCAACTATTTAAAATGAATCCAGTTCTTGGTACCCAGACTTGGACCCAGTACTTTCTTCTGAGTACCCAGAATCGGAGACTCTGCATCAACTGGTTTTAATACATCTCTAATATATTTAATTACATATATACAGCCCTTGGAATTAGGGTCATCTATCAGGTTGAGAAAAGAAAGAAATTTGTTAATATCAAACATTTTTAAACATGCAATATTAAATTTAATTATTTAATAATAAAAATAAAATAAAAAATAAACATTCCCTTATAGTAATAATAAGAAAGCTGTTAAATAACATTTAACTCATTTTGCAGTAATTAATATTATTGGATTAATTTAAAAAAGTTAATGTTTTTAAAAAATAAAGAAAAATTAAGAGAATTTTATGACATCAAATATTGTGTTAAGCTAATTCATTAAGCATTTTTTATTTAAAATAAGGCCTGATATATATATATATATATATATATATATATATATATATATATATATATATATATATATATATATATATATATATATATATATATATATATATATATATATATATATATATATATATATAGACACATACACACATTTAAAGTATATAAAATAGGAAACTACTATCATAAATAGGTTCACAAAATATTACAAATATATTGATACCTTGAAAAAGTATAACCTACCTTTTCAAATGCAGTGGCTAGAGATGCGCTTCCTTGCATTTCATGATATGGAATCATCATATTTAAAACAAGTGACGTTGCAACAAAACCAACATAACACGTCACTATGGAAAAAGTTAAACTAATAAAAATATAGCATAAAGCAAATTATTTATTATGCATATTTATACAATAACTTTAAGGAATAATTAAAATGCTAATATTTAAACTTACATATAGTTATTATAACACTAGCAGGTACAGATTTATTGGGTCGTTTTGCTTCTTCAGACACCATGCAAACCGCATCAAAACCAATAAATGCATAATAACAAGATGATGCTCCTGCTATCATGCCTTTCACACCGTATGGGAAAAAATTTTTTATATTGTCTACTTTGGCATAAAATGAACCCATAGCAACAACCATAACAATCACCAAGATTGTTGCTACAGTACATAAGCTGTTAAAGTGTGCTGATATCTTAACACTAAATGCAACAAGAACAGTTATCAATATGCAAACAATTAATGAGAAAATGTCTGGATAAGTATCTTGACCAAAAACATGAAAATGTCCAATGGCACTTGCAGTATAATTTTCTATTTGATTATTGAACAAAGCATCTGTATATTTGGTGAAGCCTTTAACAACTGCAGCAGCACCAATCCCATACTCTAAAACCAAGTTCCACCCAACAACAAAAGCAAAAAACTCACCAATTACAACATAACTATACACATAAGCAGAACCAGCTTTTGGTACACGAGCAGCAAATTCAGTGTAGCATAACCCAGATAGAATGGAAGCAATAGCTGCTAAAGTAATAGAGATAATAATAGCAGGACCAGTTATGTTTTCAGAAACTTCTCCTGTTAAAATATAAACACCAGAACCAAGTGTTGAACTAATTCCAATTAATGATATATCAAATGTTGTCAAACATCGTCTCAATTTAGTATCTAATATTCCAGTTTTATCTTTTGAAAGTTCTTTAGTTCTAAAAAGTGACTCGTGTATTTTTTTAATGCGATTCCTGACCTTTACCATTTTAATTCAACTGCCCTAAAACAACCATAATACAAATAGACACACACACACAAACTTTTGACTTTAGTCCAACCTTTGCGTGTTGGACGAAAGTAAAAACCATTAATTTAATTACAAATAAAACGTTTTTTAAAAAAACCACAAAAACGCAAATTTAATTGACCAGAATGTTTTTAAAAACATTCTGAATGTTTTTAACAATATAAACAATATTTTTATTTTTATCTTTTTTAATAAAATGTTTTTATTTTTAATTTTTTTGATAAAATATTCTTATTTTTTTTACTGTAAATCATGCGCGGAGTGTTGCTACATCGACTATCTTATAGCCTGACTGGCAAGGGAGTGCTGCTACATCAACTGACAAATAGCCTGACTCGCAAGGGAGTGGTGCTACATCGACTGACAAATAGCCTGACCCGCAAGGGAGTGCTGCTACACCTACTATCTTTTAGCCTGACCCGCAAGGGAGTGCTGCTACATCGACTGAGGGTTTGGTTGGGGCAGGCAGTCTATCAATTAATAAAAAAAAAAAATTCCGGTCTTGCATTTTAATTTTTACTTTTTGTCAACAAAATATGGAAAAAACTTTCCGACAACATATAAGGGTTCTCTCTCTCTCTCTCTCTCTCTCTCTCTCTCTCTCTCTCTCTCTCTCTCTCTCTCTCTCTCTCTCTCTATATATATATATATATATATATATATATACATACATACATACATACATACATACATACATACATACATACATACATACATATATATATATATATATATATATATATATATATATATATATATATATATATATATAAGCGTTTAAACTAAAAATATAAAAGTCTTAACAAATGATAAAATAAATGAAATAAAAAAAACAGAAAAATAAAAGCATAAAATTAATGTTTTTATTCTAATTTAAAAGTGTTTCACTAAAAAGAGTTTTAAAAAAATCAAAGTTTCAAAGTTAATTAATCCGAGATTAATTACTTTGAAACTTTAAGATTTAAAAATTTGAAACTTTGATATTTTCTAATGTCTACAAAGCAAATAAAACATTAAAAAAAAATATTTCTTAGTAAAATTTGAACCCTTATCTAATGCCGATATAGCAGCAGCGCCTCATAAATGACACAATTAATCAACCTAAGCGCTAAATAAAAGTAGCAATATAGAAAAATAATTAGCTTCAAACTATTAATTGAATTGCTTTTAAATTAAATTAATTAAGTTTGAACTATTGAGACACTTTTAAATTGAAAAAATATATTAGTTTTTTGCTTAGATTTTCTCTGGTTTATCTTTTATTTATTTTATCATTTGTTAAATTTGTTTCTCTTTTCAGTTTATGGCTTATTTTTAATTTTCTCTTCAAGCTAGTTTGGTTTTTTCAGCCCATTTTTTAAAACACGCAAATTATCAATATATGCAAAAAATCATGGCCAAAATTTTTTTATGTTTGAATTCACCTCCCCCAGGCCAAGAAGATTACTACAGTCAAGGAGGCTACTTTAATTATGGTTGCAATTCTCTCTCAACTCTATAACTCCGAAACACGAACCTTGACGAACAAGGTTGCTGCGCAGAGAAACAAGTTTAGCGCGGTACTACCAGGGATGCGGTGGGGATCAAACTTGGAACTTTTTGCTTATGAAGCGAGCGCTCTACCACTATGTCACTACCGCATCATAAAAGGCGTGCAACCACATGCATTGCCTGAGAAGGTTTATGTGTGTGTGTGTGTATGTGTGTGTGTGTATGTGTGTGTGTATATATATAAATATATACATATATATATATATATATATATATATATATATATATATGTATATATATATATATATATATATATATATATATATATATATATATATATATATATATATATATATACACACACACACAGGCCTCAGCAGAAATGATGGACAATTACCCATGCCTGACTCCACACTGGTGCAAGTCAGTTTACACAGGTGTAATAAAGCTTATGCAAAAACACAATTTTTTTTAAACAGCAAAATTTAATGTTTTTGGGGTTGAGTTGTATTTTACTTTCATAAACAAAAATAGTAAAAAATATATTTTCTGCGCATTTAAAATAAAATATTGCTTGAATAAGTTTTACATAATTACGCAATGATTAAAAAAAGGCAAAAATACACTTATTCATTGTTAGGTATTTGTAAGTGTCGCTAAGGTAAAAAAGTTTGGAGTAAAAGATTTTTTCTTAATGTTTTGACATTATTTTAAATAAACACTATAAGTTCAAAAGATGTAAGAATTTCATTAGATGTTAACAAAATAAAGAGCTTTAGTAGTTTTCAAAAAAGCTATTTAAATTTTATATCTTTAATTTAAAACCTTAAAAAAATAAAGATTATTTATTAAAAAACTTTTTAATAAACAATATTTTTAAAGTTGTGTTATTAAATTAGAATTTAAAATATGACTTGATTTAAATAAAAATAATAGATACACGCTTATTTAAATCTTATATTAAATCTTTTTTAATAAACAGTATTAAAAATTTGTTCATTTAAATTTGACTAAAAACAAAAATAATTATAAAAGTTTTACATGCGGTAGTGGTTAAGTGCTCGCTTTATAAGCGAAAGGTTCTGAGTTCGATCCCCACCATGTTCCTGGTAGTACAACTTGTTTCTCCGCGCAGCGGCCTTGTTCATCAAGGTTCGTGTTTCTGAGTTATAGAGTTGAGAGAGGGTTATAACCTCTACATCTGTAGTGGCCTCCTCATCTGTAGTGGCCTTTTGAGAGATAAATAACATTAAAAAAAAAATAAAAAAAATAAAAAAAGTATCGAACTCATTCATTTAAGTCTTAATTACAAAATCTTTTTTTAAAACTTGCTTTCTCGCTTGGAGTTATTTCAGTGTGATTTTTAAACTTTTCAAATTAGGAAAAAATATTTTTAAAAGAGTAAGGATGGAACTTTTTAAATATGAAAATAAAAAGAAACACAACACAAAATGATATTTATACAATAATAAATCATATCAATAAAAAAGCAATTTAATACTTTCTAATAGATTTTCAAACTCTATTAAAGTAGAGTTTAACAAATTTGGTTGCTTTTAACAATTTTTCTAGAAAACTTTAAGATGCTTGAATAAATATCAGAAAAACAACTGTTGCTGACAATTGTTTTTCTGATGCATTTATGATATGATACAAAATATTACAGTGTAAAACTAAATTAAAATCTCAGAAATAAACTAGTTTAAGAAAAAAAAAAAGAAGATTAATAAAAAATATTTTTTTTTTTAATTTATTTTTTTGTGCCAAAAAAGCAAAAAGTATTAATTTAAAAAGAAGAAAATTTGAGAAAAACAGAAGATTGTAAAAAAAAATTATAAAATAGATGAACTCATAAACTAAGTGATAAACTGAGTGAAAAGCTGCATTTGTATTGATTCTAGCAAATCAATCTTTTAGTTTTAATCTATCAAATTTTTATATCAACATTAGCCAGCAATTTTTATCAGCGTTATTTTAATTTATATCAGCGCTAACCAGCAATTTTTTTACCATGTTTTTGCGATATTGGGAATATTTATTATTATTGTTCTACAAAATACTGAGAACTTTTATTGAAATTTTCATTGTCCTGTTACTTAAAAGAAAAAGATTTTTAAATTTCAGGAATTTTAAACTTATTGGGAATTCGGTAGTGTACATGGTGTCATTGGGCTGGCTAACACCTTGATCAACTGGTATTTAGTAAAAACAGACAGAATCAAGATTTTAAAAAAATTTCAGAAAGTCTTGAATCTAACATGCAAGATATAGATGCAAGATAAAGAAATTGTGTACCATTTTCCAATTTTAGTTGGAATATGGTACACTTCTTGCCTATTCAAAGCTTCCATCATAAACTAGAGAATAATGTGCATAAAGATTTCATAAACCTGTAGATAGATGGGTTATCAAAAAACTATACAAAATGTTTGTGCTTTGATACAACCTGAAGGTCTTTAAAGTAGT
Organism: Hydra vulgaris; assembly: GCF_038396675.1. Taxonomy (NCBI): domain Eukaryota; kingdom Metazoa; phylum Cnidaria; class Hydrozoa; order Anthoathecata; family Hydridae; genus Hydra; species Hydra vulgaris. Next base: position 13,674,191 of record NC_088928.1, read on the forward strand.
TTCTCATTCATTGAATCTTAACTCTTGTAAAAATCATCTTACCTACTTGCACTTTGTAAGATTGATATTCAGGTGCTTCATTTTTGGATTTTATCAATGTGTCAATGGCTATAATCCTTTGATTCATAAAAACTCAAATAATCACATGCTTGGCATAAACATATACTTAGAGGTCAAATAAGATGCTGGACAACGAGCCCTCAAACCATTTTCTAGATTGCTAAACTGAACAACTACTGATTGTCCCCTTTAGACATTTCTTAATGATTAGGGACACCTATTTCCATCATGGACCAAGAACCATTTCCATTTCAAAAAGAAAATCATGAAAATCCCAGTTAGCCAGTCATGATCATAAAATGATTATGACTGGCTAACTGGGATTTGAAATCCAAGTTAGAAACTATTGATCAAAATTTAAATCACCATTAGAGGTGATTCCAAATTTGATCAGTCATGATCAATTGAAATGACTATGACTGATCATAAAATGAAATCATGAAAATCCCAGTTTTAAAGATTTACTAAGATTTTCAAGACTTTCTTTATGATGGGCTTATGATTGCCTTGGGCTGATGTTTTTTTTTTCTTTATTAAAACCTGCATCTCCTTTATATTCTCTTGGATTCAGGCAGGCATGAAACCCTCACTCTACCCCATGGTTTTCTCTAACTTGCTTCATTTTAATTCTTAACATAATAAAATTAACATTTCTTATGCAAGAAGAACTCTAGAGAACAAATGTCTTTTTATTATTGTAAAAAATCCAATGCAAATAAATATTGTTTGATACCAAGGATAAAGCAGAACTATTTTAAAATAACTTTTTCTTTAATTAATTAGAGGAAACAAAGTTACTTCACTCTTAATATTTCCTACTGTTAGTGGTTCAGAAAACATTCCTGCCGTAGTCTTACAAGTGTATTCTGCACAACTTTCTTCATTACTCTGAATTGTTAACCGTTATAACAGAAAAACTTGACCATGCATTAGATGAAAGATATGTGGCAAAGGCTATAGTTCTTGACATATCTATGGCTTTCAACAATGTCTGGCATACAAGTCTTCTCCATAAACTCACTTCATATGGTGTATCTGGAATAGTTTTAAAAATTATTAAATGACTTTTTATAACCGCAGTATTACAGTTATACTTGATGGACAACAATCTCCTTCAATTTTAGTAACTTCTAGTGTACCACAAATATCCATTCTTGGTTGAGTGTCTATCTATATTAACAAAATTGATAAAAAGTCATTATTTTTTGATCAAACTTAAATTTGATCTCTCTAATGTGACAACTTTGGTGTTGCTATGGCTGGTGAACTATTATATATATTATCATAGTGAATTATAACAACTAATTAGCAGTAAGCTCAGTTTTCTGCTATTAATTATTGCAATAATATTTATATTCTTAAATATATAGTATCTGTTAAGGTTTTTAGCCTTCTTTATTCTTCTATTTTCTTACTCCTGATTTTGTTCTCTACCTATAAATCTCTTATTTATAAACCTCGTCTTGTATGATGTACTTGGAAGACTATTGTCATATAAAGGCTGAATTCTTCTAATGAGGCTTACTTTTTTTAAAAAAGGTCCAAAAAAGCATTGTAAATAATGTAAATAATGTTAAAATTGGTCTACCTGCTAAGCTTAAGCTTTTTCTCTATTGTTTTAAAGTTGCAAGTCTTTTTTTCCAAAAAATATTACCCTGGTTGCTGCTAAAAAGAGCTATTATCACTTTATATAAATCTGTAAATACTGACTTTTGATAAACAGCAATGAAAAAATTTCTTGGGCATTAGTGGTACTTGTTTAAGAATTTATTGGAATTAGTTTTTATGATTTATATATATATATATATATATATATATATATATATATATATATATATATATATATATATATATATACATACATATATATATATATATATATATATATATATATATATATATATATATATATATATATATATATATATATATATATATATATATATATATATATATATATATATATATATATATATATACAGAGTGGGGAACAAACTTTTTTATTATAGTTTAACTAAACTACTAAATAAAACTAAAAAAAAGTAGTTAAACTTTTAGTTACAAACTTTTTATAAAAAGTAGTTAACTTAAACTAATTAGAAATAGTTAACTAAAATTCAACTTTTTAACTTTTTTTTTTTTCAACTCAAGAAAATTTTTTGATGAATTTATGTTTCCGCTAACCGTTTTATTGATACAGACCAAGCGGAAATGATGTTGAAAAGTCCAGTTCATGCACTAAATAAATAAATACATAAAAATAGTAATAACAGAATCCTTGGAGTCCTTGGTCAGGTGAGTGGTGCATAGAAATAGAACGATTTATTTGGCGATATATAAAAAATTTAGTTAATAAAAATTTAGTTAAACTTTTTCAACTAAACTAGGAAAAAAGTTAGTTAAACTAAAAGTTTAACTTAAATAAAAAAATTTAGTTTAACTAATGCATTTAACTAAAAAAAAGTAGTTTAACTTAAAGTTAACTAAAAAATTAGTTAACTATGCCCATCACTGTATATATATATATATATATATATATATATATATATATATATATATATATATATATATATATATATATATATATATATATATATATATATATATATATATATATATATATATATATTGATGTAAAATTAGATGGTTAGTGTTTTGGAAAAACCAGGCAAAGAGTATTCATTGAAGCAGATAACACTAAAGCAAGAAGATCTACAGATAAAAGAATCTGATAATTTTGTATCATCCAATACCTCCAGATTTTTTAACTTAACTGAACCTTTCACAAAATTTCCATTCAAGGATGTCAACCTATGGGTAAAAGATGAAGAATGCAAACTTGTTAAATTAACAGCAAACTTTATGAAAACTTTAAATGATATAGCAGAATACAATCTAGTTGCAATAGATAAATATAACAACTTACTTAAAAACAATCGGATTAATCTCCAATATCATATATATATATAATATATATATATATATATATATATATATATATATATATATATATATATATATATATATATATATATATATATATTTATACATATATATATATATATATATATATATATATATATATATATATAAATATATATATATATAAATATATATATATATAAATATATATATATATATATATTATAATATCTATATCTATATAATGATATCTGTATAATATCAATATTGGGTATTATATGATATATATATATATATATATATATATATATATATATATATATATATATATATATATATATATATATATATATATATATATTATAATATCTATATCTATATAATGATATCTGTATAATATCAATATTGGGTATTATATGATAACGGATATGTTACTAATATATTTATTAACATAATATGTTAATAAATATATTAGTAACATATCCGTTATCATGACATTAGTAAAATATTCGATATTGGGTATTATATGTTACATATAATACCCAATATCGAATATTTTACTAATGTCATGCTGCGTTATTTTTTTTTTTTTTCACATATTATTATTATTAGTATAAAATTAAAAAAGCAAAATTGTAGCAAAAGTGTAATAACAAAAACGGTTGGGTCAACCATAAAAATTTACTATTTAATTTATCAACACCAAAAATACCGTAATAAAAATATTATATAATAACATATTTAATATAATATTAAATATCCATTTTATATTCAATTGTTGAAATAAAGCATATACTAAACCGATGCTTTATTCATCATTGGATATTGAATAAAATAAAAAAAACTAATAAACCTTAGTGGCTACTTGAAGCTATTTTTATAGCGAAACAAATTATTAACAAATATAAATCCAAGTCACGCTTTATAAAAGAAAGTATTGAAATAAAATTTACAAGGAATTTTAAATATAATTAAAATCATGTGATAATTAGACGTCAACACAACAACGTAATGTTTTGTTGGTCGTTACGCCTTGACTTTAAAAAGAAAGGTCATCTTTAAAAACGCAATGATTAAACAATTCCCAGTCGTCATTTGGTCCTAAAAAGACGTCCTTTAATTGTTCAAAAGGCGTTCTAAACGTTTTTTAAACACTTTTAAACATTTAAAAACACTTTTGAACGTTCGAAAAACGTCGTTTTAGAACCAAATGCCAGCTGGGTTGATTTCCTTGGTATACAAAAATCGTTTTTCAACATAAATCAGAATATATATAATATTACGCTTTGAAGTAATATTACGCTTTGAATGATATTAACTAACATAAGAATAACTTCCGCATCAGAACTTAAAGCGTACATCTGCAACATCAGTTAATTATATTTTCAACTTTAGAAACTGCGAAGAAGACATTAAAGTTAAACCAATAGGTTAATTTCCCGACACTGTTCTTTTTGTATAGCCTTTAACATACGCATAACAGAAAACCTTCTCACATGTTTACATGAAGTTACATAAAGTGCTCCTAGTATACTTAGTGATATCTAAATATTTTCGAAACCAGGAAATGAGATTGATTTAAGCGTTAAAAAAAATACTTTCAGGAATAATCTCAAAGAAACTTTGCTAATAATTTTCCTGAAAAAAAAAGCTCTTTGTCTAAAAAAAAATAATATTTGGAAAATTATCTATATAAAAATTTCAAAAAGATTCAAAGTGTTGTCTCCAACAAATTCTTTTCCGTTGTTATACTAAGAGGGATGGTAACTGCTCTTTTAAAATAGTCAGTCACAGATTCCGCTGAAACATAAGAACAATTTTTTTTTAGAATTTGTACAGTGCTTTTGAACTTATATTTAGAATATAGTTGTATAATAAGAAATGATAATAATGTGTACAGAGTCCGGACGTGTGTCCATGTGCCCATAATATTCCTAAACCCAACTATCTACTTAATTTAAGTTTAAGTTATTTAGATACTACAATAAACATTATATAAATATTTACCAAAACCCTTTTACTTTAATAAATAAATTAAATAAAGATCTCACTAATGTTAAATCAAGCAAGTCAGCAAATCTTAGCAATAAGTATATATATATACATTGGGAGAAACGTACGTTTCTCCCTTTCAATTTGGTGTCTTTTCAATGCGGTGACTGCAAACGATTACAGTCTCAACATTAGGATTAAGTATTAAATAATTATTATTTACTATTTTTTCACTATTTTTAATGATTAAATTGATAGGAGGACACGTCACTTAAAAAATATCAAAAGCTGGCGTGGTAAATCCATTTTTGTTGCCTCGTGTGTGGGAAGGGATGGTATCAGATCATTTATTAAAAGGTTCCAAAAATAATTTTGTCGTTTTCTCTTACTTAAGTTTGACATAACTTCTAAACAATATACACAGTTAACAGACTGGTAGCACTTTTAGTCGAGCCAAGAGCAACTTTTTACCCAAAGATAATTAAGGAGACAACGAGAATCTTTTGAAACAAGTAACCTTTTTTTAGAAATTGGCATATTTTTAATCAATAAAATAACTTTATTGAATAAAAAAAGTTAGATAAAAATTCAACTTTTTCTCTGAGAAAATCGATATCATTTTGATCAAAATACTCGTCTAAACTTTGCTCCTCTGATGGTGGTAAAACAAACTCATGGAAAATAGTTATTGTGTAAGATATTAATATCATTGCTATTGAAAATTATATTTTAATATTGCTATTTCAAGATTTAATAAAAACAAACTTTAATTGAAAACTTATTGATGTTGAAATTGATTGAGGAAAAAAATATGTGATGCAAATATGAAAGAATTTTTTGTCAAAGGTCAAATCAAAACACCACAAATTTACAAGTATTATACTATTTATGAAGAAATTAAATTTTTTTACTAAAAATCTGAGTGAAAGGAATAATAAAAAAAATGACTCGAAGTAGTGGTCTAAAGCAAAACTTTTTTAAACTAGTCAGAATTAAAAGTTCCCAACTTTAACGTTTTTCCATTAGAAACAAAATTAATTGAATCACAATAATTTTGTTAAACAAAAATCAAGCTGAAGGTTACCATCGACACCAAGCAAAGTATAAAATCTTGAGCGAAATACAATCATAGTAGATGTAGAAATATGTTGGTTAAAAGATAAATGATAATAAAACATAGAAAACATTTTTTAGTGTTTTTATAGTTACTTTAGTTTGCGTTTAAAACTGCTTTAGTTGTGATTAAGTTTATGTTAAGAGTCATTTTTTGTAAGAATCAGGCAGTCAATGGAAGTGACCTCCTCCAAATTGCTTGAATTTTTTATATATTGATCAGAATATAGAAAAAACCTGTTGGGGAAAAAAAAAATTTTCAAAAATGTTTCGTTCACTCGGAATCTGGGCTTAAATTTTTGAGATTTTTTTAAAAATTTTTAGAAATTTAGTTTTTGCCACCTTTGAACCCATTTTTTTGGCAAGGCAAAAAGTTGCACATAGCTTTTGTAGTTAATATCGATATTAACTACAAAAGCTATGTGCAACTTTTTGCCATGCCAAAAAAATGGGTTCAAAGGTGGCAAAAACTAAATTTTTGATATATCAGACGTCTGATATATCAGACGTAACCCAAAAGCTCTCTCCAAAAAATATAAAAAAGTTGCGTGACACTGTGCGGTTGGCTAATTATCATAGTTCAAAAGTACAAAATCAATCACTTTTGTCAATTTTTAATCGGAGTTAATTCTAGCGGCGAAGTGTTGCACACAATTTTTCTTTTAGGATTTGAAATTATCAAAGGTATTGAGTCTAAAAATGCAAAGAAAGTTATGTGATACCTAAGGCCTATTAATATATTAAGGCTTGAAATTGGAAAAAAATGTTTTAGTATACTTACAAAATGAACCATTACGGCAGAGGCGCTTAGTTTTGTAAAAATGTAAACATATCCAACTGTCAATACAAAAAGGTCCTAACATAATAATAAAAAAAATTCGTGTGATCTTTAGATATTAAGTTAAAAATAAAGGTACAAATTGTTAAAAATGATTAAGTACGAAGAGATATTTTATCATTGCTATTGAGAAATAGGTACTGCATAAATAGAACTTGTTTTTAGTTGAGTATGAAACAAAACAAATATTTTTATGAAAACTGTTGTTGCTTTTCAAAAGGAAATTGTGGATCATTCAAAAAACATAAAATTATAAACAAAATGTTCTACATTCATCAGCTGGGAGATGTTGATGTTAAGAAACACCTCATCAACTTAAAGGTAATTATGTATTTTAAATTTACGCAGACTGTAATATAATTTTTATAATTACATACTTTATAACTTCTCTGCAATAAGATTTTGAGACAAAGTTCTTGAAACAAAAAAAATTAGCTCTTTTAATTAATTCCTCACTCTTTTAATAAATAATCACTAAATTAATCACACTCTTGCAATATTGTATTTTAATAATAACAACAATGTATTTCAAACTTGTAAACATTTTTCGTGAAGAGTCAGATTATAAACAATGCTTTAAATGACACACTTAATAATTGTTTAAAAAATTGTTTTTAGGTCATGCGATTAAACGATAATAATATTTGGGAAGAAAATGGACTTATTGCAAATAGACTTAAAAGAAATCTTGAAAAGGATGAACAAATATGTGCTTTTCACCGGTACACGTTTGGTATTGCATGGAGTCCTCCAAAAACATGCTTTCATCCTCACCATCTAAATATAAAAGGAAAAAAATCTCCCGCTTTAAGGGCGTCACCAATACATGTCGTCATATCAATGTCAAAGCGATACAATGAAGTATTTTCAGTTGGTGCAATGCTGTGTTTTACCCATTTAAAGCAAGAAACTGCTTTATCTAGAGTCAACGAAAACACCAATTTATGTACAGAAACACAAACACAACAAGAACAAGCATATATGACACCTGCTACTCCAGATGAAGAATTTGATCCCGGTGAAATTAATGTTTCACAGGAGATTTTGGACGAATCTCTAAGAAGCCGTGAGAGTGTAACTGAGGTTCTTAATGCAAGTCCAATAAAATTTAGATTAAAAAGGAAGTTCGAATATCTGGAAGATACTACTAAAGATAAGTTAAAACGCAAGTATGTTCGCCTAGAAAACTTATTAAAGAAAAAATTTGCGGAAGCTGTTGCTCCTGGACAAGAGGAAATACTTATAGATTTTCTTAACAGTAAAAATGTTGATGAAATAAATAGCCCTCTCCCAATTGAAATTATTCGTGCTCAGAAAGTATATAAGCAAAGTGATTCCATGGGAAAGTTAGTTATCCTCTCATTATTAGACCATACCAAGTATACCAAAAAGTTTATAATGAACACATTTGAGTGTACCAAACATCGTATAGAAACAGCAAGAAAATGGCATGCATCTCATATAGGGTTGGCATTTCCAGAGAAGAAAGTATTCGTCCGATCTAGTCTTGATCAAACAAAGTGTGAACATTTCTTAGACTTTATATTTACAAGCGGTATTTTGCATGAAATCTCTCGAGGCTGCCCTTGAAAAAGGAAAAAGGTATTTGAAAACAAGTTATCAAACCAATTGTAGTGTCAATGACTCAAACATTTCTTCTCATAGCTCAAAACATGCCTTATCAGATCCATCTGAAAAAAATCTTCAATCCAACACAGAGATATCAGAAGTGGTATGTGCCGATTGCTATGATTTGTGCAAAGCTATCGAGATGATCAAAGAACTAACAATTCAAAATTCTGACGATGCTGATTCTATTAATGATTTGGAAATTGCTGTAAAGGATGTATTCAACTACATAAAACACCTGGTGAGAGATTCTCAACAGAAAAAGGCAAAAATCGAAGCTTTTAAGCAATTAAACGATGAAACTGCTTTCTGGCTTAAAGATTTTTGTCAAAAAATTCTTCCGGTTCGATACAGAGAGGGCCAAAGAGAGTATTTTGGCAAGAAAGGAATGAGTTTACATGTGGATATATTCTTCATAAAAATAGCAGGAAAGTTATTCAAACGTGTTTACTTTACTTCAATGTATAGGTGTGATCAGGGAATAGGTGATGTTGTTTCGTTAGCCACTGCAGTTTTAGACCAATTCAGAATTGATCAACCGCATATCAAGAAAATGTTTACCAAATCTGATAATGCCGGCTGCTATCAGGGAAATCTTTCAGCTGAAGCAATCTACAATGTATGCAAAGAGAGAGATATAAAGTTGCTGAGATATGATTATAATGAACCCTGTTGTGGAAAAGATCAATGTGACAGGGAGAGTGCAGTTGTAAAGACAATTTTAAGGAGTTACGTTGTCTCTGGTAATAATCTTTTGACTGCTGAAGATATACACAAGGCTATGCATTATAGTTTTGGCGCTAAAGATGCAAAAGTAGCAGTTGCTCAAATTAGCAATGATAAAACTGTAGTTACTGGACCAAAGATTAAGAACATTAGCAACTATCACTCATTTGAGTTTGGTGAGAAAAGTATGAAGATGTGGCGTTATTTCAATATCGGTGAGGGAATTGAACAAGAGTATGGAAATCTTAAAATTCAACCCTCGATTAAGTTGTTGTTGCCATATAGCAAAACAGATAATTCAATTAAGCGTAACAAGTCACTTAAGGAAAAACAGAAAAGAAGTGACAGGCAATTATATTCATTAAGGTTTTGCACTGAAATAAATTGTACTTTATCATTTGAAAGCGATGCTGAGTTAGAAGAACACATGCTATCCGGTCTTCATACATTTCCAAAATCATTAACATCATTGGATAAAGTTCGCAACTCGTTTGTTCATAAGATGAAAATTACTTCACAACTAAATATGCCAATTTCTTCATCCTCTAACAGTGCTTCCGTAAAAGACAAACCACATTGCATGAACATTTTTCTATTGCAAGGTTGGGCATTACCAGTTCGAAGTTCTTTTAGATTTTCAAATCAGCAGAAAGAACTGTTGTATAAATACTTTATTCGTGGAGAAGAATCAGGTAATAAAATGAGCCCTGAGCAGGTTCACATGCAGCTGAGGAGAGAACTTCCGCCTGATCAATATGTAACTAGCCAACAGATAAGATCTTTATTTTCAAGGTAGGCATTGTTGCTATCAAAACTTTTGCAAATTAGATTATGTTTCTGACTGTTAAATAGTTCTTTTACAAATATGAAATTAAAATTTAGGTGAAAGTTATAATTTTGTGTGTTTGTTTACATATGTTTAAAAATATGTACAATTGATATTGTTATAGGTTTAGTAACCTGAAAAGAAAAGGTAAGCTGGTAGAACCGACAACAGAAAATAATGAAAATAGTCAGGTTAACGATAACAAAGAAGTTTATGGCAAAAATGATGACTTTAATCTGGCAGGAGACAATGAAGATGATAATAAATATGAGGAAGACATCGCCAATCTTGCAAAAGAAATTTGTCTTGTATGGAAAGTGAATGATTGGGTTGCTGTTGCATATGAAAAACAATGGAATATTGGATATATTGTGGAGGTAATATTATTCAAAGTATATATTAGTTTCAAGTTTTTATTTTGTTTTACAAAACAGTGCTCTAAAATAAAAGGAATATAAATAAAATGTAAAAATAATTTCAGAATGACATTATATAAGACTTTACAAGTTTTATTGAATGTAAGCAAAATTAAACAAATCATAAACTCTTTATTATATTATTTTAAATGTTGCGCTAATACTTTTAGGTATCTATAACTGGGATCAGAGTTAATTGTATGATTAACGGGAAAGAGAAGAATACTTTTCGCTGGCCAGTTACTACCGAGGAGATAAATAACCAAACTGATAAAATTATCTGTTTAGTAAATGCTCCTTTTCTAATCAGTGGTTGTGGCGATTATTCATTATCCGAAGAAGACTATAATACAGTCATATCATTATTCTTAGAGAAACTTACTGCAGCAGAGTAGAAATTATGTGTGATGTGGTGGATAATGTGTGTAAATGACTCTTTTAACAAATGAAAAACTAATTTTTAAATGGAAAAACATTTAAATGTTTGAATTATGTTTTATTTAATTAGCAATATAGTTATCTTGATGTTAGATTTTTGTTCAGTTTTTAATTCATGTTGTATCATGCGTGTGACAAAATCACACGAATTTTTTTTATTATTATGTTAGGACCTTTTTGTATTGACAGTTGGATATGTTTACATTTTTACAAAACTAAGCGCCTCTGCCGTAATGGTTCATTTTGTAAGTATACTAAAACATTTTTTTCCAATTTCAAGCCTTAATATATTAATAGGCCTTAGGTATCACATAACTTTCTTTGCATTTTTAGACTCAATACCTTTGATAATTTCAAATCCTAAAAGAAAAATTGTGTGCAACACTTCGCCGCTAGAATTAACTCCGATTAAAAGTTGACAAAACTGATTGATTTTGTACTTTTGAACTATGATAATTAGCCAACCGCACAGTGTCACGCAATTTTTTTATATTTTTTGGAGAGAGCTTTTGGGTTACGTCTGATATTAACTACAAAAGCTATGTGCAACTTTTTGCCTTGCCAAAAAAATGGGTTCAAAGGTGGCAAAAACTAAATTTCTAAAAATTTTTAAAAAAATCTCAAAAATTTAAGCCCAGATTCCGAGTGAACGAAACATTTTTGAAAATTTTTTTTTTCCCCAACAGGTTTTCTCTATATTCTGATCAATATATAAAAAATTCAAGCAATTTGGAGGAGGTCACTTCCACAGTTTCAGGAATTTGCCTGATTCTTAGAAAAAACGGCTCTTAAGAAAACAAGAAATTAACGAATACATAAATTAACGATGAATGCATAAATTAAAGATGAGTGCATAAATTAACATTTAATACATACAATTTTAGATACTTCTGTCCATCTCAAAAATATGAGTTAATTAAATAATAGGAGTGTTAGCAGGGGCGGATTTAAACCCCGTCAAGTGCTGCAAGTGACGGAGTAAAAAAATAAATATAAATATTGATATTATGACGTCTAACACCCACTTAGTACTAGCTGCTGATCTTTATATTTTTGTTATATTTTGTTAGAAATATAATAAGAAAAAAGTTTACAGTGAAAACTATGCTTTGCAGAGGTTGCAAAAGTTGCTTTATAAAAATTGTCAATGTAAACTATACTTTGCAGGATATGAGAAAATTGGATAAGCTAATTGGTTCACGCTATTAAAAAGAGTAATCTGATTCGTTTAAAAATAAAACTTTTTAAAAAATTGAAGTGTAAACTATACTTTGCAGCATTTGCAGCAGTTATTTGATTGGTTGCAAATATACTCCATCAATAATGTATTTCCTTTAAGTCGTAACTGAGGGGTTTTTTAATTTTAATGTTTAAGCATGGTTATAACTTAATTGAGGATGTTTTAAAAAGAACAAAAACTGACGATCTTGTAAGTTTAAATATGTTTTATAAAACCTTATTGGATAAATTCATTAATAACAATAACAAAATGGTTACTAATGAAGATCTTTAAGTCATTTTGTTGATGACACATTAAGAAGAAATATATGTGCAGAATTTTGTATAGGGTAAAGCGGGTTATAAGATCAGAGGGGCAATAAGATCTTTTTGAGCAGAGCTAATACTAAGTTCCTTTATGCTATTGTGTAAATAATAATTTACTAAGTTTTTCATGATATATATTTACTTACTACGTAAGCGAGTAGTTTAAATCATTTCTTGGACTAACAACTAATTTTTTACCATGATTAATTTGGTTTTCAATATCGACGTTTTTTACGGCAGTTTTTAATTTTGTTCAAAGTTTATGAACTTTTCCATTATCGGCGCCTCTCAGTTTTTAAGGTGGCCGTTTCTAGACAAGAATTCAAGAAAGCCTTTCTAGGAAAGAAACATGAAAATTCTTGCTATGATAGAAAAAAAAAAGATTACTTTTTAGGATAGAATAATTGAAGGATAGAAAAGAAGAAAGAAATACATATATCCTTTCTGGCAAAGAAAAATGAAAAACTTGCTAGCAAAGACTTTTTTAGGATAGAAATCGCACAAGTAAAAGTCATTTTATTTCTAGCAAAGAAAATTGGAAAAACGTACTAGCAAAGAAATTTTAAGAAAGAATTTACGCGCAATTTGGTAATTACAGTTATGATTTTTTTTGGATTAATGAAACAAAATTCTGTCGTAGCAAGTTTTTTAGATTTATTAAATAAAATTCTTTCTTAGCAAGTTTTTCGCATTTATTAAATAAAATTCTTTCCAAGCAAGTTGTTTACGTTTATTAAAAAATATTCTTTCTTAGAGAGCATTTCAAGTTTCTTTTCAAAATTTCTGCCAAAAAATATTCTTTTGTAAAAATTCTTTTCTAGTAAGGTTTCTTTATTTCTCTCATAAAACATTCTATTCTGGAATTATTCTTTCCTAGTTTTCTATCCTCATTTTATTCTTGTCTAGCATACCGTTTTTAATTAAAAAGTCTATAACAAGTTTTTTGCTTTTATTTTTCTTGAAAGTAAAGTACTACCTTTGTTTAGTAAGTCTTTTATTAAAGTTACACATTCTACTTAAGTAATATTTAGACATAAAAATAATAATTTAAATGTCATATTTATTTTAGTAAAAATCATTGAGTCATTGAGAATGTATTTTTGAAAATAAAAGTTTTTTTTTATTTTTTTAGAATGGTTCGAACATACAAAAAGTTAAAGCAAGGAGGAAGGAAATCCTACTCAAATAGCCAGGAAATGATAGATGCCTGCAGTTCTGTTTTGAATAAAGAAATGTCAATAAACCAGGCATCCAAACATTTTAGGTGTGACAGGAGAGCTCTTTTGAAAAGAGTTAACGGTGAACTATCAGTCGACTCTCATCCAAGACGAAAAACAGTTTTGACCTCACAGCAAGAAAAAGAGCTGTCAGAATGTCTTATTTTAATGGCTGATTGGGGATGGGGTTTTACTAGAGGTGAAGTAAAAGATCTGATACAAGATTTTCTTAAAACAAACAGTATTGATACACCATTTATAGATTCTCGACCAAGTAAAGGCTGGTTGCATGCTTTCTTGCAAAGAAATCCCAAAATTACGCCAAGAAAAACTGAACATTTAAGCAATTCAAGAAACCATGCTGAAAATCTTGAGACCATCAAAATTTGGTTTGATCTAGTCGAAAAAACATTAAAAAATGCAGGAGTTAATAACCTTCCTAGTCAAATATTCAATTCTGATGAATCAGGGTTCATCACTGACCCAAAGGAGCAAATTGTATTAGCAAAACGAGGTGCTTCTCGAGCGTCGTAAAGCATTGGTGGATCAGGCCGGGAGCAAATTACTGTCAATTGTGCATGTTCTGCTAGTGGGCATATATTACCACCATATATTATCTACAAAGGAAAGAATTTGTATATGAACTGGGTTAAAGGTGACCCTGATGGAGCTGTTTATACTACTAGTAGTAAGGGCTGGATGGAGTGCCCTCATTTTTTAGAATGGTTTCAAAGCATATTTCTAATGTATACAAAGCATCTTGCAAACTGCCTACGTGTTCTTATATTTGATGGTCATATTTCTCATATTAGCTCCCCACTTATTGATTTGGCAAAAAAAAATAAATGTTATTCTCCTACGCATTCCTGCTCATCTCACCCATCTTCTTCAACCTTTAGACACATCAGTTTTTCGACCAGTAAAAAGTAAATGGCAAAGTTTGCTTATAAAATATACAAGAACATATAATGGACCAGTATCCAAGAAACATTTTCCAAGGCTACTACGTACCCTTTTTCAGAGTTACTTTACTATGGAACAAGTCAAAAGTGGTTTTAAGAGAACTGGCATTTTCCCTCTTAACAAAGATGCTATTGACACACGTTTATTTAATCAGTGTTTTCAGTCACCAGAAAAAGAAACCTACATTCTCCACTAATCATCTCACAAGATCATGTTCAATGCCTAATCTTCAAAGCATTTGTGTTAACGATGCTCCCATTTTAACATCAATATCATCTGCTTCATCATTACCAGTTTCTACATCAACTTCCTCTATCAAAAATTTTTTTCTTAAGCAATTACAGTCTAAATGTGCAAAAACCTCTCTTCATGGAAGATCTGCACAGGTTAAAAGGTTTTGCTATGATAAAAGTTTAACATCAGAAGCATGTTTAAAACGAACAAGAGAAGCTTCAAAAAAACCAAAAACAAAAAAAAATTGAAGAAAAAAAAAATAAATAAATAAAAATGATAATGATAACAACGGCAATATTGTATGTCCTAAATGTGGTGGCTGTGGAGATAAAGGTGATCAGTGGGTGTGCTGCGATGTTTGTGACATTTGGTATCATGTAAATGTACTATGATAACTGAATTAGATGGTGTTAAAGTCGTGGAGTGGAAGTGTAGTAATTGTTCTAAGCTTTTGTAAAAATATAATCTTAAAAATTATTATTTTTTAATTGACTCCTTTTTAAATATTTGTTTTCACACAGTTTTATGATATTTTTAAGTTCGTCAACAGGTTTTTAATCTTATTTAATATTCTAAAAATATGATCAAGTAAAGTATACAACCCCCTCATTTTAGGGAAGGTGAAGTCTTACATGATTGTAACTTTTAAACATAAGGTTATTTGATCAAATTAAAAAACCTGCTGATAAATTTAAATGTTTTATAAGATAATAAAAAAAAAATTATTAGCTCAATGCCCACATTTCGGGTAATAGTGTCAAAATTTTGAGATATTTCAGTTCCCAGCCTCAAATTACCACAATATTACACGTTAAGAATAGAAACTTAAGATAAATTAAAAATAAATTAAAAAAAGAAATGATTGTGTAATTATTTTACAGAAAAGACAAGATATAGGATAATGGTCTCTATAAGTTTGCATATTTCGGCGATATATGAAATAAAAAATAATTAAGTTTATTTCATTCGTTTTTGACTCAAAAGTTAACCATAATGTTTCAAATAGTTTTTACTAAAGATTTTATAAAGTAATGTTTTTGTTATTATTATTAGTTTTTACTAAAGATTTTATAAAAGTAATGTTTTTGTTATTATTAAGAAAATAAAGTCACTAACGAGTCAGAATTTTTCGCTACTGGATCACTAATGAAGAGCACATATCAAGTGGAAGGTGGGGGGTCAAGACTTTGTAGTAATGGGGGGGGGGGGGGAAGGCATGTTTTTTTAATTTGGTGGATCCTGACCACCTATGAAGGAGGAAGGGGGGGGGGGTTAATTTTCAGTTTTGATGATTTTTAAGCAGGCAAGTTCATAATTTTTTTTGCTGATTTTAAATAGCCTCTTTAATTTACTCACGTAATTTAAACAAATTGCTGTGTTAATTTAAAAGTTTACAAAAAAAAAATTGCAAATGTCTGAGGGAGCGATTGCCTCCCCCTTACTATGGATCCACCCTTGGCATATATCCGGGTTAGTCACCACACACCACTAATTGGATTTGAAATTTATTTTATTTATATAATGAATAGCTATAGACAATAGATTTAACTTGGTATAAATTATATCGTTTGTAAAGGATTACTTTAATAGTCAAATTATAATGTATACCTGTATTACTTATAATTTTTTGATTGGCATATTTAATAATAACTTCTTGAATACTCATTTTTAGACCACATTTCTAATACGAATATAAATTAGAATTAGTTAAATTATTCCAACAGTAAATATTTTTTTTTGAAAAATATTTTTTCTCCCCAAACAATTAAATTGCCCCTTTTATATAGACCCAAAAGTTCACCTTTCGGAGCTACAATATTTGGGGCTTTTATTTTTGTGAAATATCGTACATTTTGTTTACTTGAACAAAGTTTTAACTGTATATATAGTATCTTATTCCTGGTCGAAATTCTACTGTACCGTATTTTACTGTATACCGTATGAAAGGTTTTGGAATAAGTGGAGATAGAAGTGATAAATAGGTGTGTTAAGACATATTTGACATTTTATATAATGTTGAAGGCACTTTAATTACAAAAAGGGACAATATATGCGGTAGTGGTGTAGTGGTAGAGCGCTCGCTTCATAAGCGAGAGGTTCCGAGTTCGATCCCCACCACGTCCCTGGTAGAACCGCATTCAACTTGTTTTTCCGCGCAGAGGCCTTGTTCGTCAAGGTTCGTGTTTCGGAGTTATAGAGTTGAGAAAGGGTTATAACCACAATAAAGTAGCCTCCTTATCTGTAGTGGCCTTCTGGGCCTTGGGGAGGTGAAATAACAAAAAAAAAAAAAAAAAATATTTAAGTTATCAAATAAAATTTTAACAATTGCGCTAAGTCTTGGTAAAAATATATACATTCAATATACTTGGTCTTATTTCCCCCCTTTTTTAATTTTTGCGATTTTTTTTTATAACTTCTTACCAGTCTTGGCACTATACAAAACTTTTTTTTCTCCGTATAAAATGCTATGCCTCGTATACAAATATGTTGTCTGTCACTAGGAAAAAAAATATTCGTGAACTTCACAATATTCATTTTTAACAATAGAAAAATCTAAAAGTATATGAAAAGAGTGGTCTTAATGCCCTCTTTTGCCTTACCATCTTACTTAAAAAACAATAAAAAGCATTGTATTGCTCTAAGGTAAGTCACTTTTTTTTTTAATACTTTTTTGGTAAAAATATTTAATGTTAATATCGTATTGATATAAAAAAAATTTGACTTATTGACTAATTAACAACAAATGATATTGACATGTAGGCATTACATATTTAAATAACAATTTAAAAGAAATACTTTGTTGATAGAATGGAGTATACCTTTATTGATAAAAGAGGTTTAGTTATTAAAAACGTGAAAAAAATATACTTTTTTGTCTTAAGGTCTGAAGCATCTGGAAGTTGTATGTACAACTTCCAGATGCTTCAGACCTTAAGACTCTGAAGCATCTGGAAGTTGTACATACAATGCTCTGCGTCATTCTTTTTTGTTGCTGACAGAACACTGATAGATGTGTTGAGAGTTTTAACATCCCTTGAAATTTATATACATGCTGACTTTCACTGTAAGCATCCTTTATTTTCTAAAATATTTTCTAATAATAGTTCTCACTCTATTAATCTCAAAAGTTTATTGTGCATGTCAGTATCTCATTCTGCATTAGATTCTGGCTTTGAAACTAGTAACATTATTAAAGCTGAAGCAATTGCAAACTGTGAGAGCACAGAATAATGGGCTAGTTTTTTATGTTTGCTAGGTTTATCATCGGTTCTTTCATGTAATATTGTTTCCTGTTACCCAGATTTTGGTGTTAAAAAATACAAAATATTTTTTAATCAAGAGATCTCACCGCGTATTACCATTTAATTGTTTTCATTTTTTTACATTTTGTTTTGTTATGATGGGAATTTTCAGTCTAGTACATTTCAGCATAATCACTATGTTTGTTCTTAAACTGATATTTGTTCTTAAAAAGCGTAAACTTTCCAATAAATCAAAAACAACAGTTTCAAAATTTTTTTTGCCAGTCTTGTCACCTAATAAATTTCTTGATACAAAACAGACCATCATTGATCAAGTTGCTACAATTGTACCCAGTGCGGAAGCTAAAAATCCAAATAAAAAGCCTTATTATATCCTTAGATTCTTTCATAAAACAGATCCAGACTTAAAAAACTGCTAGTGTAGTCTTTCAAAATACATCTTGTATTCTAAAATCAAATAGTTTTTCTTCTCAATCAGCAAATTCTTCTTCTCAATCATTAACATCAAAAAAAGATTTTCTTCTCACTCAAGAACATCTAAGGACAGTATTCTATCAAAATCTTTTTTTTTTCCCAGAATCTTCGAGCATCGAGAAAGTACCTAATTTTATTAATGATAATATTGTATGCCCTCCAAACGTTATTTTACCACCTATAAAAGTAACAAATTCTGTGCAATCTTTTGAGCAAAATGATGTTGCTTTCTTTAGACAAAAGGTTGAATTTGACAATGAAATTTTTTTATTAACTAAAAATATGTATATACCTGATAAAGATTATATTTTTTCAAAAGATTCTGGTTGTCAGTTTTGATTTCTTTGGTTAAAAGAGTTTTCTTGGCTGAGGTATTCTAAAAGTACTAATAGGGCTTTTTGTTTAGCTTGTGTATTATTTGGCAATAAATTCAAATTAAGATCACGCAAGTTAACACATTTGTATTTAAAGCCTTTCAATAAATGGTCTGATGCTATTAGATCATTTTCAAAGCATGAGCCAACGAAAAATGATTTACATGCCTGTTTTTAATATGTAAAAATGGTTTACTTTGCCTGTTTTTAAGTCATTTTTTTGAGTCATTCCTTAGGCATAAGTCAACCAATAAATGTCATTATTGATGCTAATGTTAAAGAAAAAGTTGTAAAAAATCACCAAATACTTCGTCCTATTGTTGATGCTATAATTTTTTGCGGTGTGCAATGGAAATGATGTTTTGGGCTCTCATCTTAATAGTTTTTCAAAGAATGCCTTCTATATTTCGAAGACTTCACAAAATGAAGTTATTAAATTCTGTGGTGAAGAAATTAGTGAATCTATTTTATCTGAAGTTTGCAAAAATGTTTTTTTTTTCAATAATTGCAGATGAAGCTTGTGACTTATCTGCTAAAAAGCAAATGTCATTAGTTTTACGATTTGTTGATAGTGATTTTAATATCAGAGAAGAATTTATTCAATTTATTCATTGTAGTGAAGGGACTAATGGAAAAGATTTGTTTATTGTTCTTTTAAATTGTGTAAGCAACTTGAATCTAGATATAAAAAACTGTAGGGGTCAAGGATATGATGGAGCTGGTTCTGTTTCTGGGTATATAAATGGTCTTTCTGCTCAGGTTCTAAATATAAATTCAAAGGCTCTGTATACACATTGTCATAGCCATCGACTAAACTTATCTGTTTGTGAATCGTGCAATGTCCAATAAGTCTCAGAGGTTTTTCATAAAGCTTATGAACTTTCTTATTTTTTTAATTATTCAGAAAATAGACAAAGGCTTTTAGAAGCTAGCATTTTAGAGCTTGAACCTCAGACACATTAAAAAAAATTAAAGGATGTCTGTAGAACTCGACGGATTGAGCGTATAGATGGTTTAAACACTTTTCTTGAACATTATTTATCTATTTTCCATGTTTTATGTACCATGGTTTCCCCTGAGTGTTCTTTTAACTAAGACACGCACAAAAAAATCTCCTACTATTTTAAATTCCATTAGCACTTTTCAATTCGTCTTTACTTTAGTTGAGACAACACATGTCTATGATTTTACTTTACCTGTTACTCGGTTGCTGCAATCAAAAACTATTGATGTCTTAGACGGTTTGCACCTTATTACAGCTCTTAAAAATACATTTGTCTCCATCAGAAATGATATAGATGTTTTTCAAAATAGCTGCTACGAAGTATCATGTTTGCTTTCAAGTAAAGCTGACATTTTGGTTTCGAAACCAAGAACCTGTTCTATTCAAAAAAATCATCTAATGTTCCATCAGAGTCTGTTTTAGAATACTTCAAAAGAGCTGTTACTATCCCTCTTATAGATCATGTATCTATATCTATATCTACAAGATTTAAACCAGAAACTGTAGCTGCATATAAAGGGTTAGCAATTATTCTGTTTATCATGATTTCTTTTCTTAAAAGACCCAAAACCCAATTTTGTTGGAGCATGGCCTACTTTATTTATACGGCCGGATATTTTGCATTTTGAAGAAAAAAATAGAAGGCCAGTTTTCTCGAAAAGTGTTTTTAAAGAAGCAGCTTTGAAAGTTTAAAAAGATGGTTAACAAATGTTGCGTTGTAAATTGTTGTTCAAATTATCATAATTATGGTGAAGTATCTACAGTAGTGTTTTCGTTTCCAAAAAATGAAGAGTTAAAAAAAAATTGGATTAAATTTGTAAATAGAAAAGATTAGACACCTACTAATTCTTCTGTTATATGCATCAAACACTTTGAAAAAAATATTTTCAGAAAGGTAACACGAATCAACGTTTTAGATTAATAAAAAAACTAAAGCCTATTCCAACTAATTTTGATTGCACAAATTTGACTGAAGAAGGTTCATCACAACTTGTAAAATCTTCTAATTCGTTAAGAAAATCACCAACTAAAAGAATATTTCAGCCAGATCAATATGAACAGTTTTTATTGAATGATTTGATTAGTAGCTTTGACGATATTACTGAAAGTCTTGCTCCAGATGGTTTTTCATTCTTGAAGTATCATGATCATGTAATTTTTTATAAATTGAGTCATAGAGCTTTATCTATTCCAGAAGTTACAGAGTGCATTCGTGTAAACAATGAGATGCATGTTAAATTATTTTACAAAGGTTTACCTCTGCCATTATCTCAGTCAAGGAAGAGATTGTCGTTTATCTTGTAAAAGTATGCTTCATAATTTTCCTACCTACATTAAATCACAAGCCGAACAATTTTCATTTGTATTGATATGAAAATATATGAAAAAAACTATTTATTCAGCCAATAATATAAAATATTCACTGATATTACGATATACTTCTATGCAGTCATACCAACTTTTGTGCGAAGAATTACCTTTACCATCATTATCATTACTTAAAAAAATAACTAGTTGAAATATTGATGCTCTAAGTTGTGCAAAACGTTTAAAATTAGAAGGTAAGATATCTCAAGACATTTGCTTGACTTTTGATGAAATGTACTTGCAAAAATGTGAAGAGTATTTTGCTGGAGAGATGATTGGTAGTGATGAGTCTGAAGAAATGTATAAGGGAATAGTTTGTTTTATGATAGTTGACCTGAAACAAAACATTCCATATATGATTAAAACGTCTCCTGAAACGTTTCCTATTTTAGCTGAATGTGAATTTAATGTTAGAGTTATTGTGTGTGACAACCATTCCTCTAATGTTTCTGGTTTTAAAAAAATTCTTTGTGCCTCGAATTAACAAGCCAAAGATTTGTTTTTTATTTACAATCTAAAAAAAATTTACCTTTGTTTTGATGTTGTACATCTTATTAAAAACATCAGAAATAATTTGTTAAATTGCAAAAGATTTTTATTTCCAGATTTTAACTTTAATAGATTTAAAGATCCTATAACTGTATGTGGGGGAGAAATTAAATGGAGCATCTTCCATAATATTTATGAAAAAGACCTCGCTCTTGATGCTGGCTTGCGTAAAGCACCCAAAATAACAATGAAAGTATTACATCCTGGCAATTGTAAACAAAATGTTTCTTTAGCACTTGCAATTTTTGATGAAACTACATCTGCAGCGATTCACTCATATTTTCCTGATCTTAAAAGTAGTGCAGCTTTTCTTACATTATTTAACAAGTGGTGGGTTTTATCAAATTCTAAATGTCAATATTCAACATGTAATATTTTAGATAATGCAGTCGTTTCTGGTGATAAAAAACCTGAATTTCTTAGGGAAATGGCACATTGGATTGAAGCTTGGCAATCACAAAAGATACCAAACTATGAGAAGTTTACTTTAAGTGTTCAGACAGCTGCAGCACTAATAAGAACACTTAATAACGGGTGATGCGGAAGTTATCGGACAAAATAAAAACGTCAATAACTTATTTATTAATAAAAAAACAAACTACTGTTATATTTTTTTTAAATAAAGCATGTATGTTTCAATAAAAATATATTATTTTTTATATGAAAAAACACCACCATCTGCAATTGATCTCAATTTTGCTCTGACGCCTTTCATATGCGACTGTAAAAAGTTTAAATCAATTTCTTGTAGTTTTAGTTTAATGCGATCAATCAAAACTTGCTCTGTTGAAGCTTGCCAATCTCCTTCGTAAACCTTCTGTGCCAAATGTCCCCCAAAATTTTCAATTGGTCGTGCTTGAGGCACATTTGGAGGATTGGATTCTTTATCAACGTAATAGACATATTGGTCCATCCAATTTAGAGAATTTTTAGAATAATAAGAACTTGCTAAATCTGGCCAAAATAAATAGTTAAAGTCTCCATGATACTTGTGAATAAATGGAAGAAGTCGTTTTTCTACACATTCATTAATATAGATTGATGAATTGATCGCTACAGCCTTGGAAGTGCGAAACAATGGCTCGGACATACCACGGTCAGATATGGCTATCCACATTAATAATTTTTTTGGAAATTTCTCTTTTCCTATAAAACGAACACTTTCTGGGCATGTCTTTTTGTTGTTTGTGTAGTATTCAGAATTTCCAGGCATGTTGTCCCCTGCAAAACAAAATTATTTGTCGTCATCGATGACTAGAAGCGATTTTGTGTTATAGAGTTGGTTAACTAGTTTCCTGCTTCTTTTCTTTGCCTTTATTTGTTGTTCTATAGTGTATTTTGGAGTTTTTTCACGTTTTCTATATTTAATATTCATTTTTTTTAACTGACGACCAATTGTCGATTGATTTACACCGAATTTAATACCTATTATTCTCTGACTGACCCCTTTTCGATTGTTGACAAGTCTCGTTAATTCGGCTTTCTTTTCTCTAGTCCAGGATGTCGGACGACCAGGGTGCTTTCTATTAGAAAACGATTGAACAGTTTCAGGTCTTTTTAGGTTATCATATATTGTACTTCGAGCAAATCTATCCTTTTCAAAACGATTTACGATTTTTTTTTTTGTGTGTTATTTACAAAAAACATTTTTAGTCGCTTTCGAAAAGATTCTCGTTCAGCTGCATTTAACCTCATTTTACCACAAAAACTGATTATTATGCTCAAATAATAATTAGATTTTGTGATAAAATCAAAGATAAGCTACAAAGACTAATTATTATGCTCAAATAATGAAATTTGGATTTGTCCGATAAATTCCGCATCACCCGTTTAGTCATGCTTTATTGATCGAGGACTTACTTAATGATGGATATCACTTTGTTTTAACTGCGAGATTTCAAAGTGACCCATTTGAAAGGAGATTTGGACAATATAGACAAATGAGCGGTGGAAGATTTTTGGTGGGTTTAAAAGATGTCACTATTTCTGAAAAAATATTGAAAATCAAAAGTATAGTTAAAGAAAGTATTAACTTTGATGGTAGTTTAAAAATGTCTCTTGAGTCAGAAAATAATTTAACAGATTTGAAAAACTTTCTTCTTGATATTGATAAAGCTGAGTGTACTCCAGAAATCATGACACTTGCACCAGAAAGTAGGGAAGTAGGTGCTCATATTGCTGGATATATAGCAAAGAAACTTAAAAAACGTTTTGGTACAGGTTGTAAAAAATTTTTATGTTGTGTCAATATTGATGAAAGCAATTCTGATCATACTTATTTAACAATTATTTCTAGGGGTGGTCTCACTATTCCTTCACCATCACTTTTGGATTATGTTTGCACATCCTTTGCTATGATTGACTACTCTTATAACAAAATAAAGACATTTAATTTACATGCACGACAAGCTTTAGAATATTTTTTAAACCACTTTTATGACTCTTTTCAGACTTTTTCTTGACCTATGCATGAGAAAATTGGGATAAAACTTGCTGGAAGAATTGTTATCAACATTTTTCTTAATAATAAAAGAATTATCTCTACCAGCGAAGTAGCTGTTGATCATGTAAAATATTTTAAAAAGAAAAAATTTGAGAATGTTTAATAAATTATTTATAATATAATTATTTTATTTTTTAATGAAAAAAGAAAAATATTTTAATATTTTTTATAACTGTTCTTGTTTCTTACAGTGTTTTTACTAATTCTAAATTTTAAAATAAAGACTCTTTTTATTTATTTATTTCTTAAGAAATGTTCGTTTAATATCTAAAATTATGAATATACAACTTTAGTGGACTTTTTAAATTTAGAAAGTAAAATAATTTTGAAAATGTTTAAAACGGATTAAGTTTTTGAAACGTTACGATTTTAAAAACTTCAAAATGCAAAATATCCGGCCGTATAAATAAAGTAGGCCATGTGTTGGAAGTTTTTTGGGAAAAATATTGGGAAAGTTTCTCTGGGATAATTCGTGACAATATATCTTTAACTCTTAAGACTATCATTTCCTGGATTTGAAAATATTAAGATAGCTTTAAGGATACTAGGGACACTTATACTTCTGTTATGCTTCAGTTAAAAAACTATACAAGAACAACAATGTCAGAAGATCGACTTAACGGTTCGGCATTAATGTAATGAAATTGTTCCTTGTATTGATAATGTTGTTAATAGATTTTCTATAAAAAATAGACAACTTGATTTCAATGATTACTGTTTATGCTGCTTATTCTAACATACACCAACTACTTTATATTAATAAAATCTTGTCCATTATCACCGCTCTTCATATAACAGCTAACAAATAGTTATATGTAACCCCATACTTTTGTTTGGGATTAGCTATATGATTAGTGGTCATACTTTGGGCCAACATTGATCATCTCTTTCTGACATTGACAATCTTTTTCTATCATTTTCTTATTTAGCTACAAAATAAAAAATAAAAATAATTTTAAATTTTCTCTCAATCAACGTAACATTCGTAAGTTTTTGTGCCATATAAACCAGTTATTTTACTGTAATAGTTGTCAAAAACCGATACCTTTCTTTTCATTTGATTAAAAATGATCTTGCTTGTTATAAAAGTTTAACTTGGTTTAACTTTTTTCATAAAATCTTGTAATATAAAAAAATATATAACCTTTTATTTGACCTTGTATATAAATCTGTTTGTATTTGTGTCTTTCTCTTTCTGTTCTTAATTTTTATTTTTCCGATTGTCCATGTCTGGAAAAAAATATGTTCCTAGACATGCTGATGAGCTGTGATATTGTGCGAAACAACCATTTGTTGTTTTATATATTTATTATCGTAATGTGTTGAGCCAAAATGGTAGAAAAGCATCTACAGCTCTTTTAATAAGAAACATATTTGGTTAAAAAAAGTTTTTAAGTAAAAGATATGAGCTTCTCACTGCAATAGAAAGAAAATCCTTTTTAGATGCTCACACCCTAGGGCAGGAGGATTTGAATGGATACATAGGGGGGACGCAATTGGGGTGATTGCCTTCCCCTCGCCCTTTAGATGTTCTTTGAAATATTGAGCACATTGTTTAAAAACGTAAGTAAATTTGGGATGCTGTTTCAAAATGGCATAAAAATTGAAATTCTATTTTTTGTGTAGTGATTTATTTTTTCAAATTCTATTCTTTTGTGAAGTGCAAGTTCTATTTTTTGGGCTTCCTGCTTTATATGCCTTTTTTAAAAATTATTAAACCTGTAAACCTTACTTTAATAGATGGTCCGGATCGCCCGAATCGAAAATTGCCCCTTTCCTCCTTTACTACTTGGTCCGGATCCGCCCTTGCTCTTAGCCCTATATGCCTTTTTTTACATCTATTTGCCTTATGGGCGTAGTTGCGTCACTTATAACATGGCGTAAGGCCTTTTTTTTTGACGGGGTTAATTAAAAACCTGCGTCCGTCCCTGTGTTAGTATTGTTTTTTTGTACTTACATTAAAAACCTCAATGGCCAAAAAAAGTTTGTTTACAAAAAGTCAAAACATGTCAACAATGTTTAAAATAGTTACGCAAACAAGCTCTCGTAAGTATGTCTAGATTACATAAGGATTAATCTATACACACTTCATTGGTTTAATTTTTGCAGAAATTTTATTTTGTGTTAAAATCATGCTTAAAGACGTTAAAAAAAACTTGAAATAAAAGAAAACACTAGTATTTAAAAAAATCTTTTTAAGTGCTTTTTATCTATCATAGATTAACAAAAGTAGGTTTTGTTAAAAATAACTCTATTATATTTTGATTATGCAAAAAACAACTTCAACCAACCACATAAGCAAAATTTGCAGTTCTATAACTCAATAGTTTTGAAGTTTTTTTAACGAATTAGATAGCTACTTTCAAATGCCGAGGAATAGTTAATTTATCAAATTTTACATAAATGGTAAAAATCCTAACAAATAAGGACTATGCAGCTGTCTCAGTTTTGCTTAATAATCCAAAGTCCTAACTTAGAGCAGATTATGTGGCCTCAAAAATATACACTAACAGAGTATGGTACTGGTAATACTCTAATATTTTACAGCTTTTGATAGAATCGGCCTCTCTGAGATCTAGAGAGTTTTTTAGTTGGGGTCACTTTTTGGTAACTGAGCTCACCCTGTTTTACAGATTTTTCATTGAATTACGCAAAAACTTTTGACGTGAACGGACGTGCTTTTGTAAACTAAATTAAAAATGGCTAAATTTACCGTTTCTCAAATTAAAGATCTGTTAGATATTCATGAGAATACTTTATTAAAAATAATTAACAAGAAGTTTGATAAAATGGAAATTAAGCTATTAAATCTTCAAGAAGAAAATACAAAACTAAAAAAAGAAACTAATGAACTAAAGAAATCGTCGGAGTTTCTTAGCGAGAAATATGAAGCAATTGTTCAAGAACTTTCTGAAATGAAAAAAAAGCCAAACTTAACATCAAACCAAAATGATATTACAAACGTTGTTGTCAAAGACAAACTAGCTGAGTTGGAAGACAGGAGCAGAAGAAATAACCTAAGGTTTACGGGAATTGAAGAAGATGAAAACGAAACGTGGCAATTGAGTGAGGAAAAGATTCAAAATGTTTTAAAGACAAAACTTGGATTTAAAAGTAATGTTGAAATTGAACGGGCACACAGGACAGGGAAAAAAAGTAGCGATGGAAAAAAGTACAACAGAACCATAATAGTTAAATTTTTAAACTACAAAGACAAAAAAACTGCGTTGGATAACTATGTTCAGTTAAAATTGTGGAACGATCGATTTTACGTAAATGAAGACTACAGTGAAAAAACTTTAGAATTGCGAAAACAGTTATTTAAAGAAGCAAAAGATTTGAGAGCCAAAGGTAAATATGCTAAAGTTGTATATAATAAACTTGTAACGCGCGACTTTTAAAAAATTCTTTTATTTTAGAGTTATTGATTTTATCTTTATTATTTATTTATTTTTAATTTTTATTGTTTTTAAATACAAAAATGGATTCAAGTCGCTCTAAAAATTTTGACAAAGAGTCCGCTCCGGATCAAAGTTATTTTAGTGAAACAGATGCTTTACAAAGCAACTGCAGCTGTTTTTATACTTTTGAAATGAAAGAATTTCTTGAGCGTGATAAATTTAATGCAATTCATATAAATATAAGAAGTTTAAAAAAAATTTTTTAAAATCTTTGCAATAGTTTTAAGGAAAATCTAACTATTTTTAGTGTAATTTGCCTAACTGAAACCTGGTGTAGTTCTGCTGACTCAAATTTCGATAATAATTTCAAAGTACCGGGCTATAATTTAATTTCATTAGGGCGGAAAACAAACAAACGCGGCAGTGGTTTAATTATTTATGTAAAAGAAAACCTACGGTATTTTGTTAGGCATGACATGAGTATTTCTGACGTCAATATAGAGGTTTTAACGATTGAAATATTAAGCAATAAAACTAAAAATATTGTAATTAGCTGTTGTTATCGCCCACCTACTGGCGAAATTTATACATTTAGTTCATTTTTTACATGACGATATTGTAAATAAAATCAACCACGAAAAGAAATTACTTTACATATTAGGTGATCTGAATTTAAATTGCTTTGAGTATCGCGTCAAAAAAGACATTAATGGGTTTTATAATGGCCTATTTGAAAATGGAGCAGTTCCTCTAATAAACAAAACAACAAGAATTACTCAAACAACAACTTCCTTAATTGATAACATTATAACCAATGATATTTTTAATAATTCGCTTAAAAAAGGCATTATTAAAAGTGACATATCTGATCATTTCCCTATTTTCTTTTCAATAGATATTTATGCGAAAATTTTATATAATGAAAAAAAATCATTTAAAAAACGACTTTTTCATAATAAAAACCTAGAATCTTTTAAATATCAACTTTCTTTAGTTAATTGGGACATTATTAACTTTTCTGAAGACATTAATTTAATATACAAATTTTTTTTTAATTTTTAATGAAATTTATGACATCAATTTTCCCAAAGTAGAAATAAATTACAAACATAAGAAAATTAAATCGCCATGGATTACTAAAGGTATTCTAAAATCATCTAAAATTAAACAAAAACTTTATATTAAATATTTAAAATTGAAAACAACTGAGAGTAAGACCAATTATAAAAATTACGTAATACTATTTGAACGCCTAAGGAAAAATTCAAAATTAATATATTACACTAATTTACTTGAAAAATACAAATTAAACTCTAAACGCACTTGGCAACTAATAAACGAAATTACGGGTAACACTATAAAAACATCGCAATCTTTGCCCTCAGTTATTAAAGTAGATGGTAATTTTATTCTTGATCAAAAAACAATTGCTTCCGAATTTAATAAACATTTTGTATCTGTAGGACAAAACCTAGCCGAAATAATTCCAAACCCTAAAAAATCTAAACTTTTTTGATTTGAAGAGTTTGAAAGTGCTTATAAATTGTTAAAGCCAAATAAAGCAGTTGGTCCAGATGATGTCAATGGGAACGTTATTATAAACTGTTTTGACGTTTTAAAAGACATACTTTTCCAAATTTTTAAATGCTCTATTAATCAGGGAGTTTTTCCTGATGATTTAAAAATAGAAAAATTATTCCTATATTTAAAGAAGGAGAAAAAACTAATGTTAAACACTATCGTCCAATTTCTATCCTCTCTGTTTTTTCTAAAATTTTAGAAAGAATTTTGTACAACAGAATATACAATCACTTTTTATAAAACAAATTATTATATAACATGCAATATGGATTTAAAAAAAATAATTCAACAGAGCATGCAATTATTCAGCTTACAAGAAGTATATCAGACTCATTTAATAATTCTAAATTCACATTGGGAGTATTTATTGATTTAGCGAAAGCGTTTGATACCATTAATCATAAAATTCTTGCTAAAAAATTAAAATGTTGTGGTATAACAGGCAATGTTTTAAAATTGTTAAAAAGTTATTTAACTAATCGCAAACAATTTGTTTACGCCGATGAAACATTATCATCAAATTTGTTAAATATTACATGTGGAGTTCCTCAAGGATCCATATTAGGACCTCTTCTTTTCCTTATTCATATTAATGATTTATACAAAGCCTCGGATTTAATAACAATTATGTTTGCTGATGACACCAATTTATTCATGTCACACAAAAGCATTCCTACTTTATTTAGTTGCTTGAACATCGAGTTAATCAAAATATCTGACTGGTTTAAGACTTACAAATTATCTCTTAACATTGATAAAACTAAATTGGTTCTTTTCCATCCTCTTATCAAAAAACATAAACTGCCAATTAACATACCTCATCTTGTTATTGACAATATACAAATTAAACAAGTACCAATAACCAACTTTCTAGGTGTTTGTATAGATGAAAATCTTACATGGAAAAGTCACATTAAAAACTTATCAAGTAAAATTTCAAAAAGTATAGGAATATTGTACAAAGCAAGAAATGTTTTAAATAAACGTACTTTAGTACAATTATATCACTCATTTATTCATTGTCACATAAACTATGCAAACATTGCTTGGGGTAGTGCAAAGAAAATTAAACTTAAACCTCTTTATTGTCAGCAGAAGCATGTAGCACGTCTTATATATTTTAAAGACCGTTATACTCATGTCAAGCCTCTATTATTTGAAATGAAAGTTTTTAATATATATGAGCTTAACATTTTTAATATTCTTTGTTTTATGTTTAAATGTAAAACCAATTCATCTCCTATTTCTTTCCATAATTTGTATTCATCGAAAGATAAAAATAAATACATTTTGCGGAATGATAATTTTATTAAGCAGCCCATTTTTCAAAAAAATCTTTTTAAATTTTGTATTGATTATCGCGGACCATTCTTATGGAATAAAATAGTTACCGAACCTCTGGTGCGGTGAATGAACACCGCACCAGAGGTTCAGGCAGAACACAAAAATACATATTGATGTCAGGAGGTACACTTCTTCTAGTTTTTGTTTAGTAAAAGCTTACTTGGCAGCAGGACATAGAACAGCTTGCACACTAGCAGCAGAGTGATCATGTTGACCATACGCCTATTATTTATAGTCAAGATAAATAAAATACAAAAATCATTCAAAACAACTTTTGTTAAAGCTAACTAGTTTCTAATTGTAACCGATTAACCACTGCGCTACTAATGATATCTGTGTAGAATATTCCGTCAATATGTAGATTACACGGCGATCTTTCTTTTGACTTACTAAGTAAATTTTTTGAGATGTCTATGTTTTATCATTCGGTCTAACTTTTATAACATTTTTCATTCCGTAATTTCTTCTTGAAATAAGAAGAAAAATAGATGACTGACGGCATTGATATCAATTTTTTATCCATCACTTGATCAATTGCAATCCATGTATAAAGGTGCTTGTATAAAAAAAACTGTTAAGCGTAAGTTAAGCGAACATATTAAGATTGAGCTCTACGAACCCCCACCACAGGGAAATATTTATTACGAATGTTCAAAAGCTCGTTTTTGCTGGGGTTTATGGAAATCTCATCACAGCAGCAAAAAATAAAAAAGTACAGCTCTCACAAAACTCCACACCACTATTTGAAGTTTTTAGTATTGAACGTGCAGCGGCTTTATTTGGTAAAGAGTTTTTGTTACGATGTCATGACGGTAATGATACAACTATTATCACGCCATGGTATATTACAAATCAAATGACAAGTGCACTTATATATATATCTATATATATATATATATATATATATATATATATATATATATATATATATATATATATATATATATATATATATATATATATATATATATCTATATATATATACAGCTATGCTTAAATGTATGGAGCACCCCTATATTTTATTTAAAATTCAAAAGTAATGAACAAATAGTAAATGTGAATGTGTTTATTTGATACAAATTATTTCAATTCAACAATATTATTTAATATAATTAATATTTTGTAGCACCTCCCTTTGCCTTGATCACCGCACGTAGTCTTTTGGGCATGCTGTCCACAAGATCCTTACATACATTCGCTGGTATTTTTTCCCATTCATCCAGAATTTTCGCTTTAAATTCTTCTTTGGATTTACATCTGTAAATTGACAACTTCCTCTTCAAAATAGACCACAAATTTTCTATGGGTGACAAATCTGGAGACTGGGGGGGCCACGTAATGAGGGGAACTTCATTTGTTGAAAACCAGTCCAAACTTTTTTTTGCCTTGTGGCAAGGAGCGTTATCTTGTTGAAAATAATATTGAGGGACATCTTCGTCAAATAATTTCAATATTGATGGCTCCAAAACTTCATTTAGCATGGTAATGTAGCGCTCTGCATTCATCCTACCCTCACATAAAAATATTTCACCTACGCCACTGGAGGCCATGCAACCCCAGATCATTGTGCCACCACCGCCAAATTTGACTGTAGGGATGATACATTCCGGCTCAAATGCTTCGCCTGGTCGTCGTCTTAAAAGGTGCCTCCAGGTTGCCCGAAAATCTAGGTCAAAAAAGTAAAGGAATACAAATTTGATATTATAAATTTCAACATGTAAAATTTCAGGTACTTAAAGGAATAATTTCGAAATGATATTTTTTTTTTATTTTTTGGTTACACCGTAAGTCATAATGATGCCTTACCTCTATATTTGATTCGTCTGACCAAATAATTTTGGCCCAATCTTCTGATGACCAATTTTGGTGCTGTTTAGCCCATTCTAAACGAAGTTTCTTATGGTGCTCAGTCAGCAATGGTTTTCGGCGAGCCCTTCTTCCATGTAAATTACCTTCTTTTAAGTATCTTCTAACACTTGGAGCAGAAATTTGAATTTTTCTGTGCTCCCACAGATCGCTAACCAAGTCTTTAGAAGATTTGGTCCGATTTCGAAGTGAAATCCTGTTGAGGAAACGATGGTTTCTAGGAGAAAGTATACGTTTTCTTCCCGTTTTTGGTCTATTTTCGTATGAACCAGTTTCACTAAATCTATTTACAGCATTTTGCACTGCTTTCCTTGAGCATTTCATAATTTTTGAAATTTCCACTTGGGAATGTCCTTGTTTATGGAGTATCACAATTTGGCTTCTTTCACTCATAGAAAGTTCGCGTGTTTTACTCATAATGAAAATAAATAAAGAACGATAAAAAAAATCACTACTTTTAAACAATAGATAATGAGCGGCTGACAATAGTTACGTTTAAGATAAGAATGAAATGAATATCTTAATTCGACAGAATTTATACTAAGTGAGTATGTAGACAAGTTAAGACAAGTCTAATCATGCCCAGACAAGCAAATTCAACATGCATTAAATGATTTACTAATGCTTAAACGTAAAAAACAAATAAAATACCATTTAAAAAAAAATTCATCATGTATATCTCATTTTTTAAACACAAATATATTTAAACAAATAGGTGCTCCATACATTTGAGCATAGCTGTATATATATATATATATATATATATATATATATATATATATATATATATATATATATATATATATATATATATATATATATATATATATCTATATATCTATATATCTATATATATATATATATATATATATATATATATATATATATATATATATATATATATATATATATATATATATATATATATATATATATATATATATATATATATATATATATATATATATATATATATATATATATATATTTATATATATATATGTATGTATGTATGTATGTATGTATGTATGTATGTATGTATGTATGTATGTATGTATGTATGTATGTATGTATGTATGTATGTATGTATGTATGTATGTATGTATGTATGTATGTATGTATGTATGTATGTATGTATGTATGTATGTATGTATGTATGTATGTATGTATGTATGTATGTATGTATGTATGTATGTATGTATGTATGTAATAATAATAATAATTAGAGATTAAAGTGCCATTATTTACAACAATCACAATAGTGATGAAGTAATTCAGAAGCACTAAAACAAGTTGGCTATGAGTTTGAAAAAGCGTTTATAAAAAGTTCATATTTTAGTCATTTTTTAAATATTTCTAAAGAGGTTGAGTTTCGCGTGTTCATAGATAAACCAATTTAAATTCGAGGTGCAGTCATACAAAAAGAATTTGAGCCCAGAGAAGTTTTTTGTTGACGACGTGTAAGTTGACAACTGTCTAATGATCTAGTATTTGTTTTTGAAGTTCGGACTTCTAGGAGTTCAAATAAATATGCAGGAGATTTAGATAATAAAATTTTATATGTGATAACTGATATCTTATAGATTATTATTTGATTTATTGGTAACCAATGAAGAGATTCAGCAATATTTCTGAATTTAAATGAATAGGAGAATGGAAAACGATTCGAGATAAGCTATTTTGAATTCGTTGGAGTTTTTTAATCTTTTTTTGATAAGTACCAGATAAAAGACTGTTACTAAAGTCAAGCTGAGTGTTAACAATGCCACTTGCGATTGTATTTGCAGCTTCTTTAGTCAGGCATGGACGAATGTGGCGAAGTGCACGAATATGGTAATTGCAGGATTTAATAATGTTGTATATGTGCTTGTCCATAGAGAGCGATGAATCTAGGGAATCGATGAATTTATGTATATAATATATATATAAATATATATATATATATACATATATATATATATATATATATATATATATATATATATATATATATATATATATATATATATATATATATATATATATATATATATATATATATATATATATATATATATATATATATATATATATATATATATATATATATATATATATATATATATATATATATATACATATATATATATATATTTATATTTATATATATATTTATTTATTTATTCATTCAACGCGTTAAAAAAAGGATTTTGCTACCAATTGCCTTCTGCTTTTCATAAATTTTGTTATAAAAATAAGCAATATATTTATTTGCTACTATAAACTGTCTCTTTTTCAAAAACGACACCCCTAAAAAATTTCACGGTTCGGGCCTGCAACTTTTATTTGTTATGTTCCAGCCATAGGTCAATCTAGTAATATTTAATAATTGTTTATGAAAATAAAACAAAATGAAGAAAATAAGTGTTGTACTTTGTCTTTTCTTTTATTTTTTAAATCTTTAAAAAGAAATGTTTTTTGAAATGTAATGTTTTTTTTTATTATTTTATGCACTGAATTAAGTGCTTTTACAATAAGTTGCATCTAAATTACTGAATAGTTTTGAGTTCTTTGGTACTCAGGGGCGCTTAGAGCCTTCATGCCGCATTTCATGAGGATAAATTTTGCTGTAGATAAACTTTTTTTTGGTCCTTATTTTTTCTGGCGCCTCTTGAGCACTGAGAACTTGAAAATTGTCCCGATCGCCCCTGTTGGTACTGAGTAAAATATTTTCAAATATTCGGTACTTAGATAAGTTTGTCCTTTTTCATGCAATATGATATCCTTAAAGTTTACAAACAAATAGATAAAAATAGACTTTTTAATTCGCCATATAAAAGTTTTATAAAAACGCTGATCATACAAAATTAAAGATACGTTCTGATCAGATTTTGATAGTATTTTGAAACTTTTTTTTGGATTTGTAATGCTTATTAAAAATATAGTTTTTGTGAAATTGATTTTTTAAAAGTTCAATTATTTTAAACATTGTGTTAAACCATAAACTTTAAAAACGGCTGGTGATATTAGTAAGACCAGATGGACCAATAACTCTGAGGATATTCGTAATTTATCAAATTAATTTTCGTAAGTTATAAAAAACTTTTTCTTGATTTCTTCACTTGTGAAGTTTTGGAAAGCGAGAAAAATGTTTATGCGCTAATGAGCATTTTGTTCCCTACCGTAACAAATATGTTCCTGCGATTTTCTTTGACGTGTCTAGTTTTAGGGATTTTTATTTATTTTTTAGCCGTTCTAAAAAGTCTAGATTTAGTTCAAATTAAGTTTTCACAGTTGCATTATGATTAAAGATGGAGTAGAAATGAAGTTAAATCTATTTTTATTCGAACGTTTTTATTTAATATTCGTACATTTTATTTAATGGAAAAGCAATTAAGTACCCCCTTCATTAAAAATGTTGAATAAATATTTTTCTGCATGATTTTCTAACCAAAGTTCTCTCATCTGACTTCCATAACTTTGCGCAAAACAGTCAGACAAAATATCGTCCAAAGTTCTGAATGTAGAAAAATAACTTAAACTTCAAGGTTTTAATGTTTTTTTTTATTTTAAACCTTTTTAAATATTTAAAAATAAAAGTGCCTTCTGAAAACAAGTTAAACCGAGCTAATTTATGTCCACTTCTTTTTCGCGTATCACACTTTTAGTAAGTCTATGTATGAACCGTGCACTGGGCGTATCTAAATTTAGGTCAAGCTATGTATTTAAACTCCACTGCGCCTATCCCTATTTAAGTCAAATTATGCCTATGCACTCCTCTGCGCCATAGGTGCTGCAGAGTGTACATAAAAAGACCGTAAATAAATCGATTTACATACATTTATAACTTGATCTATAAATCGAGTGTACACAGATCGAGTGCTCCTACATGTAAACTCACATTTGATGTATCCACTACATTTGATGTATGCACACTCTGCGGAGTGCGTATACATCAAATGTACATGTACACACACTAAATGTATATACACTCCATAGTATAGTGTATACATGTAAATACATTCTATTCCGTATAATGTATATACTTATACACACTCGGTAATGTGCATAAATCGACTGCGAAGAATAAAACCGAAGAAATTAACTTGATGTTTCATTAACTTAGTGTTTAATTCTTAAAAACAATTAACTTTTTTTTACTTCATAGAAGTGAAAGTAAAAGTCTGAACATCACAGTTCTTCTCATATAATTTTTTTTTGCTAAACTTCTTCGTCTGATTCTTCAAATTGTATTGGTGGGTGACTAGGGTGTAGAGGACAGCTTTTATTTTTCTTATTGTGGCCAGGTATTTTGCACACAGAACAAATTCTCTTTTGTCTTTGGCATAACTGAATTTGTAAGTATAAATTGTTGTAAACGCATTAACCTCATTATGGTTAGGAACCTTGCTCTGTCTAAATTCGTCTCGTTAATCTCTGAAAACTTGATTTGTTTATTTAAATGCTCACTTGCGTTACAGTTAAACATTCCATAACCCCATCCAAATCTAGCGTAGAATACCATAAGCTTTCCAACATGACTTCTTACAATGGCATTCCTTCAGTACAATCAGATCCAGCATAGGTAATAAATTTTTGAAAATACTCTTCACCTTTCATTAAAAGTACCTGAAAAGTCAGGAGCTGTTGATCTAACATCGCTAAAATAGTAACATTTAGCTATACATTTAATAATATTATACCCTTAAAGGCAATGACTATTATAAGACAATGACAATTTCAAACATTGAATTAGAAAAGTTTAAAACATAAAGAAATACTTTGCAAGACTGGCAAATCTTTTGTAGAGGTCGAGTATTTGTCGCAATTTCAAGGCACTTTGATCATGCCAATTTTCTCCGTCTGCAAGAAAACTATTTAAAAAAGTATCAATGTTTGATTCCAACAACTTACAATCATTTCCAATGATTTTTAAAGTTTCAGAAGTCATCATAGCTCTTCTTTTTGCTATAAATAAATGGCATAAAAATTAACTTTGAAATTCTATATTGGTCTTACATACACAGGGGCGTGGCTAGGCTACCCCAATTAAGAGGGCCCTTTTTCAAATTCTAAATGGCCCATATTAGAGTTTTTTGTTTATTTGAATAATACCTAATAATCAAAGGTTTTTAAAATTTTGGGATTCTAATGACAGGCTTTTAGGTCTCTGATCCCCCCCCCCCAGCTACAACACTGTACATACAACATTAAAGAAATAATACTAAGATAATTAAATCATGTCATTATTACATGATTTTTTTCCTACATAAAAACTGTAGCAATAACAAATATAAATTAGAAAAATAGAAGGAAAAGAAAGAGTTCCAAAACAAACGAAAAAACTAGGTAAATAAAAGCTTTTTTATCAAAGTGGAACAGCAACTGTGAAATGATGAGATTTTATGGTTTGACATATATAATAAATATTATGTATGTGCATACGTTGTGTGAGTTCGTATCATACAAATTGTATGTATGAATTAGACAAACCTGACACAGATATATTAACATTTTTAATTGGCAGTATGACTAAAATTTGATAAAACAACCTAGTTGTGCAATCTCAATTTGTTGTTTTTGTTACAAAAAACAGACGATTCCATATGAATTTGATTAATAGATATGAAATAATTACAACACAATGGCATATATTTCATATTATTATTTGTAGATTTTAATTACCTTTTAAAATATTGCTCGATTTGATAAGCCAAATAAGTACAACCAATATTTCGAAATGCCTTGCCAATTCTGTTATCCATGTTCCTTTTAATTATGACATTATACATAAACTTGTACATATATCTGTGATGCGCCAATATAAGATGATAACCACATGGTGGCATTAAGTCAATAACAAAACCCTTGAACAACATTGTGGTCTAAAAAGTTAAAATAATTAGGAATTTAATAATTGTATATACACATACACCTAAAATTTTCAGGAAACAATATTGATTCCCTAATTTATTATTTTAGTAATTATCAATTTGTTGACTTAAATACTAGTTTAAAAAAATTATATCTTTTTTTAAAAAATTTTATTATTTCGTATTACATTTTTATATAACTTTTTTCTATAATTTTATATTATGTTAATTACTATTTTTACCCATTGGCCATAATTTTCAAGCTGATTTTTTTAAAACAATGCAGAATTGTGGTCAGGTGTTTCACCCAAGACAGACTCCACTTTTTCACCTAACTCTGTCATTACAGCTACACTACGCTTTTCTCCAGATTGCTTAATTTTTAAAGACCATTTGCCTTTCTTTAGTACGCAATGATAGCATCCATAAGTTGATGTACATGAACATAAACCAATTATGTTCTTCAAGAAACCTAAATCGGCCACAAAAAAACAAAGTACGTTAAAGTGCTCAACTGAATTATTTTCTGGAGTTACTAAATTAATACCATGTATGATAAGGTCAGTAAGTTCTTCATGACACTTGACATGAGTATCAAGCATACCTTTGGATTCACTACCTCTCCACAGTGTTGTTATAAACTGTCCATTTGAAGAATTAATCAATTTTTTTAAATTTAGGAATGAAAACGATGTCTGTTCTGTTGGAAATCTAGATGCAGCCCGGAAATTATCACCAGTGTCTTTTATAAAGAGAGTGCATTTTGTTGAATTAATAGAATTTTGAATCAATTTGCTTTAAATATGTAAACAAATCTGCTTGTTTTTCGATACTAAGAAATTCCATTTCATGCAGTCACTTTTTACATGAAATAATACATTGTAGAGTTTCTGCAAGATTTGTCCTAGCTCCCATACACTTACAAATACTTTCACTATCATTGTGAATTTTTAATATTTTACCTACTTCTGCAGTTAAACAGTATTCTCGTGCATTCGTGTAAGTTGGCAAGTCGATTAAATTTTTTGACATAATAGCTCTTAGACTTTTATAACCACGTTGTGATAAATTACATTTTCCAAGTAACAGTTCAGCTGTTTGGGAACAATTTAGCTCAACACGTTTTTCAATTTTATTGATTGTCTCAGTGGTTATGGAAGGATTTTTCTTGTACAAATGCTGAATATAATCTATAAAATGCCATGTATATATATATATATATATATATATATATATATATATATATATATATATATATATATATATATATATATATATATATATATATATATGTATAAATATATTTATATATATATACTTAATCCATATAAAAATAAAGTATATTAAGTTATTTAAAAAGAATGCTAAAAGTCAAAATCTATAAATTTTAAAGTCTTACTTTTTACATCACCAACTGATATATATTCAACCAGTTCGTGTATAGCTTCATTTCGTGCATTAACTGATTTAGAGTTAAATAAACTACTAGTCTCTCCTGCATTTCGACTTCAAATAGTTAAGGCACATCTTAAAGAAATGTGGTCTTCAAATTCTACTTTTTTGAAAACGTTTTTAACTGAAATTTTTGTTTGTTTTGAAGATGCCTCAACATTCATATGATTAGCAGATATTATTTTTAAAACTTCTGGTTTCATAAAACCAAAAAACTTGTAGCCAGACCACTTTTTATTACTCTCAATCCCTAAGAAGTTTAACATTTGATTGACAAAAACAGTTGCTTTTACATTTGAAAAGCTTGCTAATGGTAATTCTATTGTAAAT
The DNA here is from genome assembly GCF_038396675.1 of Hydra vulgaris. Lineage (NCBI taxonomy): Eukaryota > Metazoa > Cnidaria > Hydrozoa > Anthoathecata > Hydridae > Hydra > Hydra vulgaris. The sequence goes on from NC_088928.1 coordinate 13,714,470, forward strand.
ACTTTAAATATTGGAATTTGATTTTCACATACTACTCTACAGTGTATTTCAATTTCATCAAAATTGATAGTTTTTGCAATTCGTATTGATTCGTAGCCACAATGCAGATTAAATGAACCACTACCAAGTTTGCAGTGAAAGTTAATGTTGTCAACAGCTATACCATAATCAACAATCCCATGCCATTTTAAGTTTCTCGAAGGAAAACTAGAGCTTAAAGAATATTCTTTATTTACTACTTTATCGTTTTTGTTAACTGTTTCACTTGCAGTATTATTATATAGCATATATTATTATATTATTATATAGTATTATTATATAAAATAGTAGCATTCATCAAATTAACTACTTCTTTTCTATCAAACCCAAAGAAAGTATTGCCACTTTTGATTGAAACATTCACATTAGCTATTTTCAATATCTTTTTTGCTGCAGTTGTTGGGTCATTGAGCAAGACATTCCTATCTTTTCTTCGCCATTTTTTAAAATACATTCAAATATTGGTTGATCATTTCCAGATTCTAAAACATTACGATAACAATCAAATTGATTACATTCAGTTATAATGATACGGCGTGCACTATAGCCTTTATTGTATTTAAAAGATCCTGAATAAAATTATTCAACTGCTACTCCAATATTTATTACACCATCCCATAATAACTTTTTCATCTAAACAATTAGTACTATATATATATATATATATATATATATATATATATATATATATATATACAAATATATTTATATATATATATAAATATATATATAAATATATTTATATATATAAATATTATTTATATATATATGTAAATATATATATATATATCATTGTATATTTTTTATATTATATATATATATATATATATATATATATATATATATATATATATATATATATATATATATATACATATATATATATATATATATATATATATGTATATATACATATATATACATATATATATATATATATAATATATACACATACATATATACTTAATGTACATGTATGTAATATATATATACATATACATTAAGCATATGTATACCCATGTATACATTAAGCATATGTATACCCAGTGGTGCACTGGTCCTGGGTGCTGGGGTGCGATTGCATCCTGGGCCCCACCTATTCTAAAAGATGGGGCCCCTTGATCAGCAGACACACATATTCATGATGACATACGTTAATGTTAACTTCAAACTTTCATGCGTGCTATTGTGATTGTCACAAGAAAATTATAAACAAATAAAGCTATTAATCCTCAATTTGCCAAAGACCTTTTATCACAAAAAAATAAAACAACTTAATCAGTTTTTATAATTATTATTAGTATTATTATTATTACATACTGCAAGGAGAGAAACTCCTGGAACAGATACAATAATATTTCAAATTGTTTGAATACTATAATGTTGTATATCATTAGAAAGAGGATTATTACAGTACTTTAAAGGTGAAAAAATTATCAAAATCAAACAATTGATTCAAAAGTTGTGACGGCTTAAGTACCGATTTTACTATATATGGATTTGTTGAAGAAACTGTGGTCAAAATAATGTTATTCTTCACTTAAATTGTCATAACTTCAATTCTTATCGAAATACAAATATCTTGGTGTCAAAAGATAGGTGTAAGAGTGGGCTACAACTTTATGTTAAACTCTAACCACCAGGCATATTGGATGAACAGAAAGGGCACCAAACCACCACCTTGCCTGTATGAAAATGAACACTTTTTTCAGAAAAAAAGTTTTTTTAAAAGACATAAGCAATATAAATATACAAAAAAGTTGTTTTAAATTTATAGTAAACCACCAAAATATGAGGTGTATGTTACCAATAGAGGTGGGTGTGGTGGTGATGGTTTGATACATCCTAGTATCAAAAACGACTTGGTTTTATAAATATTTATATCTTTACTAAAATTAGAAAAAAAAGAGAAAATTTGGAACCCTTAAAAAAATCACTTGTAGACCAAAACAACATATTGATTTCACAAGTTGAAAGCATTTTTGACTTCTTGTTAGACTTGTTAACAGTTTATTTTTGGTATATCAAGACTAAGTTCGTTTTTGTTGATTTGTAGCTCATTTTTTGTCGCATTTTCTTGCCAGAAATTGTATACTTTTTAGTTTTCAAACATGGTTAAAGCTGATCGAATTAAAATAAGAACTAAGCGAGCAGGCAAAAGAAAGAAGATTTTTAATAGAAAAGTTTTACGTAGCAGTGTGAGTGTAAGTAAAGTAAATTTTCCATCATTAAGTGTAAATATCGAGTTACCTGTAAATAGTCAAACTGACATCTTCGATACGCCAAGCTCTTCTTTTCGCAAAGTTGAGGCAGTCATTAGCTCAACATCAAAAAAATATACCAATACTAAAAACAAAGTTCTGACAGGATATAAAAGTATTGATTGTTCGATTTTGTCTGATGTTATTAGCGTTTTGAGCTGTCCAACTTGTTTCCAAACGACTTTAGCAATCATTGAAAACAAAAGCAAAAAGCAAGGATTTGCATGTGAACTTTCTATTATTTGTTTAAAGTGTAAATATCAAAATGACTTTTACACTTCTAAGTTAATTAATAAAAGAGGAAACTTTGATATAAACAATCGAACAGTATATACAGTGAGGACTCTTGGATTAGAACATTCCGGAATTGAACGGTCTACAACCCTCATGAACATGCCAAAACCACTGATGCCAAAAAAACTATGACAAACTTGTTTTAAAAATTACTAATATTACTGAGAAATTTGCACAGGAAACAATGTCTGTATCTGATATAAGACTACAGTGTCAAGACATTAATGAGATTCTTGATGTTGGTGTATTATGTGATGGCACATGGCAGCGCAGGAGATTTTCATCATTTAAGATGTTGAGGTGATGAGTCGAATATGCAGAGGGTGCTCCTTAAATCAAAATCTTTCTAAAAAAGATCCTACTACTTATGCTGAGTGGAGAAATTCCCACATTTGTAAAATGAATTTTGTTGGTTCTGCAGGTGGAATGAAGTGTGAAGGAGTCAGTCGTATTTTCCAGCGATCAATTAAAAAACATAAGTTGCAGTACATTAATTTTTTAGGTGATGGAGATAGCAGAAGTTACAATAGTGTCAAGGATGTTTATCTTAATATTAAAGTAAATAAATTAGAATGTGTTAGACACTATCAGAAGCGTGTTGGAACCAAACTCCGGATATTGAAAAAAAAAGTTAGGGGACTGGGCGGTCATGGTAGATTGACACGCATTAAATGGTCGATCTATAACCTAAAACCTGATAACAAGTTGCATCGTCAAAAGTTACGGGCTAAACAACTAAAGAAAAGTGACAAAACTTCTAAAAAAGAAAGCAAAACATATGAAGCAGGAGGTTTTTAATATCAAGTATAGTCCAGTATATAATGTTGCGTATATTTGTAGATCTTTATTCTTTTATTTTCAGTTTTTATGCGTTTTCTCAGTTTGAGGTTTTTCAATATGCCGGTGTCATGAAATAAATTAACCCCCATGATAAATTAACTCCCGTTGCGTAAAAAATTACTCGGGGAGTTAATCTATTTCGAAATAGATTAACTCCCCTTGAAATAAATTAACCCCTGTCGGCGAAACAAATTAACTCCCCATAATATTTTAACTCCCTTGGAACAACTTATACGAATTATAAAAAAGTGTTTTATCTTGATGTTTTCCAAATGTGTTGTTTTTAAATCTGTTAATTAGTTATTGATATATAAATTATACTTTTACTATTATTATACCTTATATTAATAGTGGCAATATATATATATATATATATATATATATATATATATATATATATATATATATATATATATATATATATATATATATATATATATTATATATATATATATATATATATATATATATATATATATATATATATATATATATATATATATATATATATATATATATATATATATAGGGGAAGTGGGGGCATAACAGTTCCCGTAACGTTTACATTAATGGAGTATGAAAATAAAAACGGCATGCGTTTTTTTAACAGTGTATTTCGATAAACACACCATTAAGCTTTAAATTGTTGCTATTAAGAAAAAAATAAAACGGTTTTTGAAAATGTTATAACACAAAAATTAGACTTAGTGAAAAAAACGGTTGTACTCCTATGGAGAGGCACAACCGCACCCTTATATATATATATATATATATATATATATATATATATATATATATATATATATATATATATATATATATATATATATATATATATATATATACATATATATTTAGGGAAGTAAGGTCATAACAGCCCCCGTAAGGCTTAGATTAATGAAATATGAAAATAAAAACGATCTGTGTTTTTTTATCAGTGTATTTCAACAACCAACAACAACAACAAAAAGCTTTTAATTTTAGCAATTTAGAAAAAAATGCAACAGTTTTTGATAATGTTATTAAACAAAAATCACAAAAATCGGTGGGGGTACACTTTCGTGGTACAATTTCTGCAGGTGTATCATTTTTTGTTTCTACAGTCTTGTCAACTGTTTCAGCGCTTTTTCTTTTTTTAGTTTTTATAACCATCTTTTTTGCCAGTTCCGCTTTATATGGTGAACTGGTAATTAAAGCAGTTTTGCCCTTTTGGCATCGTTTGCTGTGTTTTCTCATTCGAAATAGTTACAATTTCTGCAGGTGAAGCAATTGTAAAAGAAGCCATAGATGTCGAAGACAAAGTTTCTGATTCAGAGTAAGATGTCAGGAATAATTCTTGCAGTGAAATAGTTTGTGCTTGAGACTTGGTAGTTAGATTTGGTGTTGCTGAATCCATCTCAGGAAATGACCTGTTGGTTGTTTCTGAAGGCTTAAACATCCAATCATCAAAAACTTCAGGATTAAGTGGACTTATTCTAGTCTTTCTAAAAATATTTACAGCTGTCAACATGTTTGCAGATTTCATATAAGCTATTCCAAATAGTTCTGGAATCTGATATTCGGTCACAACTCTAGGATAATGTGTACGCAGCCAAATATGAACTTTGTTCGAATAGTTGCTCCCATTGCTCTAGGTCCAGAAGTTCCCTCTAGCATTTCCTTCTTCATTACTGATTCAATAGCTGCTTTCATTGAATTTTCTTCTCAGGATTGTCGATTAGTTAGACGTTTGTATTTTCTAACCATATTAGGTAACTGTATGCACAAAATAATGATTTTTTCTCTATCAAAGAAAAAATATAATAACAATATATAAATATACAATATGTATCTATATATCTATATCTATCTATCTATCTATCTATATAAATATATATATATATATATATATATATATATATATATATATATATATATATATATATATATATATAAATATATATATATAAATATATATATATATATATATATATATAAATATATATATATATATATTTATATATATATATACAATATGTATATATATTTTATATACATATATATATATATAATATGTAATATAAATATATATATATATATATAAATATATCATATATATACAATATGTATATATATTTTATATACATATATATACATATATATATATAATATATAGTATATAGTATATATATATATATATATATATATATATATATATATATATATATATATATATATATATATATATATATATATATATATATAATCTTTGTATTATTATATACACACACAGATATTTATATATATATATATATATATATATATATATATATATATATACATATACATATATATATATATATATATATATATATATATATATATATATATATATATATATATATACATATATTAGGGTTGCCAGATGTCCCGATTTTACGAAGGAGAATTCTGCGCCAAATATGTAAAAATACTTTTTTTACTTAGTTCTCCTTCGTAAAATCGGGACATCTGGCAACCCTACATATATATATATATATATATATATATATATATATATATATATATATATATATATATATATATATATATATATATATATATATATATATATATATATAGAGAGAGAGAGAGAGAGAGAGAGAGAGGGAGTATAAATATAAACTCTATAACCTTAGACATAATTATTAGTAAAAGAGAATGGTTCTGAAGTATCAAAACAATAGTAATAGTAATAGTAGATTAAAACAATAGTAATAGTATTGCACGAACTGAAGTTCGTGCCATACTATTACTATTGTTTTGATATCCTTTTTATATATAATGTAAAGGCTTGTCAAAAATAAACAGTTATAAAGTAATTTTATTCAACGCTTAGTAAATATTTATATATTATATATTTAAATATATGTAATACTTAATATATTTTAAAAAAATTTTAGAATAGAATACTTCCACAATTTTGTAGATATAATTTTAAGTTAAACTATTTAACACGCATATTAAAGGGAGTTAATTTATTTCAGTGGGTGTTAGAAATACTCAAGCCCTTGGTTAATCCATTTCGCTTTATTTTAAAGTAATGTAACTCCTGGGGTTAATTTATTTCGAAATAGATTAACCGGGGAGTTAAAATGTTTTAACCGGGAGTTAACTTTTAGGGGAGTTAATCTATTTCGCGTCACCGGCCAAACTTCCCAGAGAACCGCTTGAGCGTTTTATCTGAAATTTTCAACAAGTTTTCCTTTTTATAAAATCTGTGTTTTAAACGGAACAGAATTTTTAAATACTTATGAATAAAACAGTGTGGCTAATTTAATTTTTCAAAAAGTGTACTTTTTTTTATTGTCAACTTTAGAGCACAAGTCTTCAGGCCCAGAACCTTTTTTTAATAAATCTGTTCTGTTTAAAACACTCATAAACTTATTCTAATTGTGTTTCCAAAGTTTCATTCAACCTTTTTTTATTAGTTTTTGCTAAAACTTGGCCAGCGCAAATCTTATTTTTTGCTTATTTTTGGGGTTTTTTACGGTTTATATTTTGGGGTTATATTTTACGGTTTATATTTTGGGGTTTTTTACGGTTACTACAGCAACCGTTGACCAATATTTTTAATTTATTTTAAGTTTCTACATTTATGCTATGATTAATCATTTTATGTCAAAAGTTATTTATTGTCAATATTTAAAAATGGGAGGTATACCCCTTAAATAGGTTACATTGATTTTTTTCACTATTCGGTAAGTTGGAGATCCATGGATATTAGGAAAACATATATGCGAAAGATCGCCGTGTTATCCTACCAAAAAAAACGCTCAGGATTTCAGTTATTAGAAGCGTCTCTGATTGATGAAAGTACGTTCATAATGCGTCCATATAACGCCCATAATACTTTCTCAAACGGAATCCAGAGATACCATTTTCCCGCGATATATCTTAAATAACACGATTTTTTTAAATAAGTAATATTTTTTTAAAAATTTGGTAAAACGCAATGCCTTCTTTTTTTCTTTTTAATGTAAAATAAAATCAAATAAAACTTTATTTGATTTTTACTACAAAAGCCGTATGTTTTGTTTAGTTTTTATAATTTCAAATAACTGAAAAATTAAAGGCTTTTGAATATACAGAATACTTCTATACAATCTAGTATAATATATTAATTACGATATTTTACATAATAAAATTTTTCTTTTGACTGGATATTTGAGACAGTCGTCATTTTGACGTATAACCAAATAAAAGTATTCCCACATGACGCAGCTGTTACCTATTGTTTCGCTATTATTATTTATAACATTTAATAGCGTAAATGACTTTGCTTTATAACAATGCCTTATGCAACCATTTATTATTAGGTCTATTTATAGCAGCAGGCTATTGAGGAAATTGTGTTAAAGCTAGCAATGGTAGACGGCTTCTCCATTAATATCATAACAAAAAGAAAATTGTGAATCTAGTAGAAAAGAGCAGCCAAAGTGGAGTGGTTAGCGCTCTAACCTAAAAAGCTAGAGATCCCTGGTTTAACTTCACCTCTAGACAAGTTTTATAAAAAGCTAGAGATCCCTGGTTTAACTTCACCTCTAGACAAGTTTTATAAAATCAGTAAAGAAAGAGACATGAACTTCTTTTCAAATGATCTTCAGTGGTGCTCTGTAAGATCGTAAGGAATAAAATAAAATTTTAAATAAGACCGTAAGAAATAAAATAAAACAAAATGTAAAAAAAAAAAGAAACTATCAAACTTCAAATTATCAACGAAAAGACACATCATAGCTAGTACCACTGATTAAGCAAAATGAAAAAATTGTGGTATTGAACATCAACTGTGTTATGCCCATTAAATTTATATAACTAACTCTTAAAGGGAAAAATGTTATGAATATGACTCACAGTTGCTTTACAGGTTATTCACAGGTTGCTATGATTCACAGTTGCTTCACAGGTTATTCACATGAACATGATTCACAGTTGGTTCTGAGGACACTTTTAGTGATTGTAATTATTATGATGATAAAATTACATTTAATAAGAATGGGCATAACGACGAGTCACATTGATCAATACAAAATTAGTCTTCCAAACATTTATTAAAAGCAGTAGCGAAAAATGTTTATAGCCGGTTATATATAACCGGGTATATATTAAATATTTTTATAATAATTAAGCAAGTTATCGAGTATTCAACAAGTGTTATCCTAATGAAAGCAGAACTTCTTCAATACCTCAACCAGTTTCTGCTACGTTATTATAAATATAGTTTGACTCATGAAGAAAAGTTGGATGCTACTATTTGCAACATCAAACGAGTAGAAAGGAGGTATTGAAAACCTTTGAAATTTAAAAATAATTAAACTCTATAATTTTAAAAAATCTCATACAGTCCGCGCCTAACGAATAGCACATGCTATAATTTAGTAATAAAAATAGATGTATGAACGTATTAAATTTAACACAATAATTAATACAAATTTAACACAATTTAATACAAGAAATAAAATATAAATAAAGGGCAATATCTTTGTTTTTGTATAAAATATGTATTAATCAAAAAATGAATAAATTAAAAATACATTACGTGCCAAACCAATAGCACACGCACCATTTTAGCAGGTTTTAGAGATTACTAAGATGTAAAAACGAATCTAATAGTCAATCTTCTTACCTTTCTCCATAATAATCTGATTGCAACGTTTAGGCATGGAGGAGATGAGCGTTTGAAGCAAAGATTGGGGGATTTTGTTCCATTCCATCTGGATGGCCATTTGCAGTTTCGTGATGTTATTGTATTGTTTTCCATTTATATACACGTGACGACACAAGTAACCCCAAATGTTTTCAATTGGATTCAAGTCAGGTGACAGCGCTGGATGATCAAACAACTGGATCCGACGTATTTTTTGTGTGTTTATGCAAGATGACGCATGCCCATATGGCATTAAGTAATCAGAGTGTAATAATATAGGCTTCAGCTGTTTGTTTCACTTCCAAGAATTTCAATTCAGGTAATCCAGTCTTGGAAAATGCACTCCAAATTATGACGCCACCACCACCATTTTGTCTGGACAAGAAAGTCTAGGACTCTTTTTGTAAGTCATGCCAATAATCAATAATAATGGTATCTCTCTGGATCATCAAGATTAATTTCTTCTCATAAGACCAAAGAATTGAGCCCCAATCAGGTGGGCAAGACAAATGTTTGTTCGCATACGCCATACGTTTTTCCATGATATGTTTCTGTATCGCCGGCGTTAACATACGCTTCTATTCCTTCAGATGTCTTCATGTAACGTTCTTCGTATCTTACGTGATGACACATCAATATCCAGCTGGGCGTGTATCTATCGGGAACGACAGCCGGTATTTGAAGCTACTTCGAGTATGTTACTTTTGTGACGCTTGTATATTTTTCAAAGCATTTTTCTTCGATTTTCTTTTTGAATATGTATCAGAATCCTTCAAAATCTTCTCAATCACCTTCCGACTTTGCTGTATATGTTTCAATATCTCAGACGTTAATACATTGACAGCCTTGAATGGCTTAATCAAAGGAACTTCTTCAGCATTTAACTTAGTTCCACGTCCCATGGTAGTCCTCTGCAACACATATGATTAGTTCGGATATGATGGACATTTGGTCTACGTTAATATATGTGTCACTTACCTACCGTTAGCAATTCGTCTGTTGCAGTCAAATGCTAAATGACTGACGTCTGCTATCCGTTTGTCACCAGAAAATATAATATGATCTGCCATATTTTGACGCGGGAAAATATTTGGCGTCAAAAACGATACTTCTTTGATTATGACTATTTTTAGATATTTTAATGTTTAAAACAGTATAAAATTAATAAAATGTATTATATTTATAGTGTGTGCTATTTGTTTGGCGCGGACTGTAGAAGAAACTGATTTTTTTAAGACAACTGGAAAGCGTAATAACTGTTTTGACAACATATGCTCCGCATTAATGGTCATCAAGCCGACATTGATTGAAAAGAAGATCCGAAAGATTGGAAAGGGCTTTTTTGGAAAGAGCTTTTTCTGCGTCAGGACTATTTATTTGTTATTATATATAAATTTTAGATAAAATTAAATAAAAATAATGCCGTGATTCGGTAATACCACAATAGTGAAAACGACATATCAGAAATCTCAAGATGCAAAACTTACGGGAAATAAAAAAACTAAACCATAGGTTCTTGATCTAATCTAACTGGTGCAGTTTTTATATGCCTTTTTCTTGCCAGCATTTCTTTGATACATTGATAATAAATCCCTCTTTTACTAATTTGATAACCAAACTGCAAAATAATAAAAAAATGTCTCAACTTTTCTTGATTAAATTAAGACTTCATTAGATTAAAACTTGATTGAATTAAAACTCGTACTTGTGCATCAATAGTTTAACCAAATGAAATTTTAAAACTTGACAACAAAAAGTTATATAAATTAAAAATGGATTTTTTCAATTACCTTTTTCAATTTTTTGGTCAACTCTCTTAACTTTTTTGTATTTCTAACTAAAGCATCTCTTTTTTTAATGAGCTTCCAATCCTTAAAGAGAAATAGAACTAATAGCTTTTAGCAAACTCGGTTGATATTCTTCGATTTGTCGACGTCCACTAGTCATTTGGAGATAAAGAGTCCTTCTTTCTTTCTCCCGGCGTTAAAACGCATAGCTACTAGATTTGGAAAGCTCAACACTGGCTTTTCTTGCTTTGAGAGACTGAGGAGTTTATTTTGCAACAGATGAACATTTGTTAAACAACCCGCCTTTAACTTTGATTTTAAGTTAAATGTGTATTTAGCAATTTTTTAACTTTTTCATGAAATTTTTTATCATTTCATATTTCATTGCTTATGATATTTATTTCTTTTGGTAGTTTAGATTTGACTTATGACCTTAAGCTTTGACGTAGCCTTCGTTTAATTACATCAAAAATTCCTCAATCTATTTTATAAAGATTTGTTAATAAGAAAAACTTAAAAAAGATAAAAAGTGATTTCTATTTGATTTTTAAAGATTGCGATAATAAAGTTTATACAACATTGAGAAAATTATATATGGAATGTGACTTGCATTTTAATGTGTGATATTTTAAGCGCCAATCTTTTACAGAGTTGCAGTACTTGGAAATCTATTGTAAACATTGCAAACACTTTACAGTCTAAGTGTTGAAATTTTAGAAAGTAATTTTATTTATAACTTCGAACGTAAAGTTGACACAATGTAAAGTTGCAGACAATGTTATCTAAACAATGTGATTGACGTCGAATAATGAAATGCAGGTTGCAACTAATTACTAGATATATAACTGGAAAAATAGCTAGAAAAAGACACTTAAATTTTATTTTAAGGTTTCTTTTTACGGGTTATACTTTGTTTGTAAATAAGCAATGGTGACGGTAGGTTTTGTTTTTTGTATCATACATTTTTTGTAAAACATCACTTGTAGTAAACTTTATAAAAAATAGACATACATTTTATGAACGTGAAAAATGATCTTATAACATTCTTTAGCTTATGTTTACATTAATTATTTATTTAACTTTAATACATTTAATTTTTATAACTTAATTAACTTTTTTGTACTCCTTTTGTAGTTCCGCTTAAAACTACTTAAATTAAAATAAAACAAAAATATTGTTGCGTCCCAAAAACATATTCTTTCCATCACCCCAACCTGCGAGGTAATTTATGGACAATCCTTAAAATCAACTACATTTTATGCAATGATAGTTTTATGCAGCAGCCATTTTTTCAAATAAACTTCATTGCATATTGCGGACCACTTTTATTGAACAATATAATTTTAAAAAGTTTTTTTTTAAATTATATTTAATAACGACAACTTATTTAAACGAATACTTAAAATTTTTTTTTTCAAATATGTAATTTTTAATATACTTTTAATAATTCTAAGTAAGCTCTCCTTTTTACCTTTTACTTATCAAAGATTTTAAAAATTTATATCTTTATCAAGAGCAATTATATGACGTTTATTTGCAATGCGACAGATCTTTATATTTATAACGGATTCTTCAGTGTATGAAAAAAAAATATCTTGTTTATCTTCACTACTTTTACTTTCATCAAGTTTATTTAAATAGTATTCAAGGACAAGTCAAGAACTTTAAGGTTCGGGGTCCAACGATTCTCCGCGTTCTATTATTTCTTATTTACGATCTTTATTTATAATTTTTATTATATTTTATATTTTACCTTCTATAATTTATGCTTTATAATCGAATGCTGTTTAAAATGTAATGAAAAACATTATTAAAAAAAAAAGCAGTAAGTTTTGAAACACCTTAATTAATAACATGTTTTTTATTTTATTTTTTACTGAAGCAAAACAATGCGTTTTTTTTTTGCATGATTGTATTTTTCCCATTTCCGTAGAAAAATAAATAAATGAAAACTCGCCAAAAAGAGATGAAAAGTTTGTATAAAAACCCGAAAAAGATATTTTAAATAATAATTGAGATATTTATTAATCTGACAAATATCTCTATTTTTGTGAGCACAAAAATAAAAAAGTTTTATCAATGTATTTATATTATAAAAGACATCGCGCTGGCATTGATAAAACTGCATTGATAAAACTTATCATTAAAATTATTCAAATATAAAGAAGCAACTTGATTTAATCCTAATTATTCAAGTTAATACCGCTAATCAACTCTTATACAAATTGGAATTGATAATAATAGTTCGATTGTTAAAAAACTATATTTAAAAACATGATTTTTTTTAATTATGTGTAACAAAAGATAATAATCGTGTCCACATTTTCAATAAGGTTTGGTAAAAAAAGGGAGTACTAAATTGTATGAAGTTTGGTCAAAAAGGGAGCACTAAATTGTATGAAGTTTCTATAGGTGCTTTAAAGCTTTTAAACCGTTCCAAGAAGAGTCTGCCTCATTTGAATTATTGCTCTTTTTCTTAAAGTATCAACTTTTGACATTACTTCTGGAAGATAGTAAATTGATATAAAGTGGTTCACAAGTACAGGCTGTTGAATACAAAATATAATTATTCCAGTGACAGCTACAAATGATCCGAATAATTTTCCTAGCGATGTAGTAGGTACAACGTCTCCATATCCAACGGCTGTTGCAGTAATAATGCTATACCACATTGAATCTAAGATACTTTGAAACTGGTTTTTCTCAAGATCAGGGTTGAACTCATTTTCTATTAAAAACATTAGCGCTGCATTCACAAAGCAAAACGTTCCAACAGCAATAAAAAATACTTGCAAACTTTGGCTGCATTTATAGAGAGTGTAAATAAACAATCTCAACGCCACACTAAATTTTGTTAGTTTGAAAATTCGAATAACCCGAACAAACTGTATTGCTACAGCAAATTTGTTTTTAAATGCTGAAAAATAAAAGGTGACGTGCAGCACGCAAAAAATAATAGACATAAAATCCAAAATAATGTTTAATGAGCAGCGTAATTCCTTTAAGTTCGGCGAAGAATATGCCGTGATTATAAACTCAAAACTAAAAAGTATTCCTGTTATAATTTCTATTTGAATCCAAGTTTTATTATTTTTTAAAGACGGAACAGTTTCCAAGCAGTAAGCTATAATTGATAATATTGTAACTGCTAAGTTTATATTTGTATAGATAATTTGAAAAAAGGAGTCATTAAAATAGTTTACAAACTTCCATATATTTGAACGGTAATTTCCGTTTGGTAAATCTCCTATTTTTTTATTGTTTTGTTTTAAAAACTGTAAATCTTCAATATGTCTTTCATCTATAAACCCCTCAATTTCATAAAAGTTTAGCTCTTCATAAAACTGCTCTCTGGGAACTATAGGAGGTTTTGCGAGCGTCCCTTTTGATTGGTAGTAAAATAAAACAGAATCAAAAGAATACACACATCTATCAAGAACGTATATGCCAAGACCTTTATCAAAAAATTGATCTCTTTTGTAAATATTGCCAAGCAAGGTATTAGGGTAAGTCTCTAACGTTCTTTCAAATGTTTCAAATATTGTTCCACGTACCGATATTTTTATCCTTCTTTCATTTAGTACCAAGCTTCCTAACTGAAGTGCATGGAAATGTAGGGCTGTGTTACACTCGTATAGATCTATACTATTAAGTTGTTTTAATTTCGAATGGTTTGGTCCCAAAGGATGTTTCGTGTTTGGATTTACAGGCGGCGTTAATGTCATACCTGCTACAGACGCACACCGTACGAGCATAATACCTTTTGTTTTATTTTTTAAATAAGGAAAATAATGAGCAAAAAAATGGCTTTTGTTCACTCGATCAACTTTTTAACTCTTAAGGTTAAAATTCTTTTTGATAATACTATTTTTCGACCTTGATAGGGTACGTCGTATTTCTCTTGTCTTTCCAATTGCATGTTATTAACTATTTACAAAAGAATTTAGAACTTGATCATTTTCATTTTGATTAATTTCTTGTAATTTAATAATTAATGACCGCAAGCTTTGTGTTTTCTCAATCAGAGATAATCTATTAAATCATCGATGTAGAACAAAATAGAAAAATAATAAAAAAAAAGAAAAGACAACAAAAAGAAATTCAATTTTGATTTTTTATAATTCTTTTAAAGGAGTTAAGAAATAAATGTTATTTATTAAAAAATGTTATTCACAAACTGTTCGTCTCAAAAAAATAGCATATATTTGGTGAACCTCCTTCTTTTTTGTTATACTGAACATTTTGCTATTTGAGCATCGAAATATTTTCCGGGGGTATAAGGTAATTTTTTTTTTATGGGAGCTAATAGTTTTGCGTACAGATAAAATTTTTTTTGTTATTATTGGAAAAGGCAAATTTATATAAATGATTTGTATAAAACTCGGCTTAATCATGCGTTCCAATAAAATTCTTTTCAAGTTGTTTTTTACCTTTTTATAAATAAATGTTTCCTGATCTTTTATCATATTTTATGTTGGTGCCACCTTTTTAAAAATGCGTGTTTAATTTATCTAATTAGCATCTGCTTCTGAAACACATGAAAATTTGTTGCTGGTTTTTTTACAAACTAAAGCGACTCAAAACTACTTTTTGAACATATTTTCATTGACAATTTTAAATCTCGGTGTACATACAGTACACACGACAAATACTCGACAACATACGATTATATAAGATAATAAAAAGTGTGATGCCCTACAATAAATAATTATTTATGGTGTTACTACGCGTATTGGCAATTAGACAAAGTTTATTTAAAGTGGACCTTAACAATTGGCAATTTTATGGTCTGTTTCAAATAGAGGATCGTTTTAGCGTGGAAAAAAAATAAAAATGAAATGAGTCAGTTTAGGGAAGGTGTAGTTTGACAATTGAAAATATTAAAAAAATACAAACTCATCAACCAAGTTAAGTATATTAGTCGATTGAAAATAATTTTACTCATGGTCTTTTTTCACAAAAGCAATTAGGTAGCTTTTCTACAAACATTTTATAACTTTCAATCGTTTTTCTATTTTTTTTTAATTCTTTAACGTAAGAGTTTACAGAGAAAATAACTCCACTGAGCAATTTTTTTATTACATTTTTAATGAAAAAAATCAAATAATTAAACATAAAATTATCAAAAAATTTTGTGGAACATATTCTGAGATTGAGGTTGCAGCAGCTTTGGGATTTTTTAAGGGGCACGTTAGGAAGTATCTCGCGCTTCATAACAAACTTATCGACAAATAAAATTAAACTTAATTAAAAAATGGCGCGAAAATGTAAAAAGAAACGTAAGAGATATTTATGAACAAAGAAAATTTAAAAATAACAATAAAAAATGTTTTGATAAAACAATGCAAGTAAGAGAAGCATTAGGTGTATTTTTGCTTCCTAAAAGTACGTTGGCATACAGAATAAAAATGCTTGGAAATAATAGAGATTCAAAAGGTGATAGCTTTTCATCAAGAACTCTGTAAATTAAGTAGGGGAGAACCTTAATGAATGAGACAATTATTGAATAAGACAAAATCAAGTTTGCATAGAAACATCTACGGTTGGCTATCCAAACTTCTGTGGTAAGAAGTGTTTGACACAACCATTCAACAGACCAAATCTTTATTTCTATTATGGTCTAAACATAATGGCATTGGATGTTATTGTGTTTTGAAGAACAATAAGTAATTTTTAAAAACAATTTTCTGTGTCTGATTTTGCAGCGATTACTAAAGTTATTGTAATTCCGGAAAGTTCTAGAACATTTAATGACGTTAGAGACTTAATAACTTTAATAGTTTTTACCAATAATAATTGTAAATATGTTTTTGCGGTGATTTACGACGGTGTTTTGAAGGATATTTTAGGAAAAGCATAGAGTATATATATTGAGGAAAAATTTGTAAATAAGAGAGTTTTAGGAGAAAAGATTATCGTTTATTGATTTAATTTATCTGTTTATTGATTTGTTGATTACGAGAAAAAACTACAAGCTAACCGGGCATGGAACCAAGTATGAGATTATTTAATATGTTTAAAACGTATGATGGCACTTCGGATGCTGCTGTTTGGATTCAACGAACGAAAGTGATTGCTGAAATTCAGAACTTAAAGCTTGAACTACTTTCTTCTCAGAGAAGCTGCTTATGCAGTGTACGATGCTTTAACCGCGAAGATAAAAAAGATGTCGTGGAAGTCGAGCGTGTGTTATTAGCGGCGTTTTCTGTAGATGCCTATACTGCATATGAACTGTTTACAAAACGAAAATTATGTGACGGAGAAAAAGCCGACGTGTTTTTGGCTGATTTAAGACGATTAGCCTATCTTGCTAAATTATCAGAGGAGTCTGTGCGTTTGGCGTTTGTTGTGGGTTTGCCAGAAGTTTTATCATCAAGATTTCGAGCCGTAATGGACCCGATTGATATAATGTTACCTAGAGTGAGAGCTGCTTTGAACTGTGGAAATGTGATTGACAGTGACGCTGTTGGCGCTGTATCTAGACGCCATGCTACAAAAACCGCGTTAGTGTGTTACAACTGCAAAGGTTTGAATCACATTGCAAAGAATTGTTTGCTTGCGAAGAACTTGTCACCGAAGACTGTTAAATGTTTTAAATGTGGTGAGGAAGGACACATTGCATCGAAATGCTGGAAGCTGCAGGGAAACGATTGCAGGAGCAAGGAATCTGCGCTACCTCGCTCCTGAACAACGGTGGAATGAGCGCATTATCTGTTATTCGTTTAAAAGTTAACGGTATGGTTGCGACAGCTTTAGTGGACACAGGATGTTCGAAGACGATTTTGAATAAAAAATTCCTGCCCAAAAGCCAATGTAGGTACTCAAACTCTCAAAAGGTAGTAACGTTTGAAGGAAAAGTTCATCAGTGCACTGGGTCAGCGGTCGTGATTCTTGAGGTTGATGGCATTAAAGCACGTGATGAAGTTATTTTAGTGGACTTCCAACCGTTTGGAGTTGATATGATGCTCGGAATGAGTTCCATTAAATTACTAGGAGGAGTATCCACTTCTCCTTTGGGAAAAGCGAAGTTCGGATTGAGTTACTGTGGAGCATCGGCTTTGAACAAGGACAAAGTTAAGAAAATCGAAATAAAAAAGAAAAATCATGAAGCAGTTTTTAATGGTGTTGAATGGAGAGTCAAATGGAAATGGAGAGATGGAAAAAGCTCCGACGATTGCGTAATAAAGTGGCACAGTACGGAATTCCACAACACGCTAGAGCAGACTATGAAAACGAACTACAGGATTGGATTGATCGGAAGTGGCTGTTAGAGTATGACGAAAATGAATTGGGGCCGCCCAAAGGGCAGATTCCTTTAATGGCTGTCATTCAGATGCAGATGTGTGTGTCGA
This sequence comes from Hydra vulgaris, assembly GCF_038396675.1. NCBI lineage: Eukaryota > Metazoa > Cnidaria > Hydrozoa > Anthoathecata > Hydridae > Hydra > Hydra vulgaris. The sequence goes on from NC_088928.1 coordinate 13,732,708, forward strand.
AAAGCTTAGAGAATGGAGAAGAATGGGTAACAAACCAGCAATTATTGATTTACGCAAGGCTTATCTTCAACTAAAAACTGATAAATCTCTTTGGCCCTTCCAAACAGTGGTGTTTCGAAATAAAAGGTATTGTTTGACACGACTTGGTTTCGGATTGAACGTTGCGCCAATGATCATGAAATCCGTTGTGAGTGCCGTCATTGATCAAGACGAATTAGTGAAGAGTGGAACGTCCGCTTATGTTGACGACATTTTCGTAGACGAAAGTGTGGTAAGTCTTGATTATGTCAAGAGGCATTTTTTAAAATATGGTTTAGAAAGTAAAGAAGGTGAGCAGATTGGTAATGATGGAGTTCGTGTGTTAGGATTGTGTGTGCGCAAGGTTGGTAACAAACTGATGTGGTCCAGAGGGAATCGAGTTGATGCTATCTCGCAAAAGTTAACCAGAAGAGTTGTGTTTTCAATCTGTGGACAGTTGGTAGGACATTTACCTGTGTGTGGTTGGCTACGAGTGATTTGTAGTCTCTTGAAGAGGAAAGCTGTCAGTCTGACGAAGGGTTGGAACGATGAAATTTGTGATGAGAACGTTAAGTGGGTGCTTAAAGAAGTATTTGCTGAGGTGGAACGTTGCGAGCCTTCTTGTGGTGATTGGGCTGTGTGTGGTGATGAGGGAAAAGTGTGAATTGATGTCAGTTCTTTAGCGATGGGTGCTCTTATTCAAGTTGGGGAAACTACTGTCGAGGATGCAACATGGCTGCGAAAAGAAACGTTTGATATTCATATAAACATGGCAGAATTAGACGCTGTGATACGTGGAGTGAATATGGCTCTGATGTGAAAGCTGAAGAAAGTGACTGTTTTTACCGATTCCGTGACAGTATTTCACTAGGTTTCTGACTATTGACTGACAATGAGTCGACATTTAAAACTAAAGAGATAAGGAGTTTCCTTGATAGTTGGGGAGTACAAATTAGATTTAGAGCCGCTTATTATCCTGAAGGAAATGGAATTGTAGAAAGAAACCACCGTACTATCAAGAGAATAGCAGAACGATCGAAAATGTCGATACCGGAAGCACTATATTGGTACAATGTCTCAGCCGACAAAAATGGTGCAAGTCCGATGGACAAAATATACAGTTATACCATTGGTGTGAAAGGATTGGGAAAAGAGGATCTTCCTGCGCAAAATGTCACGAACAAGAGGTTTCGAATCGGCGATAAAGTCTGGCTGAAACCACCAAATGCGAGGTGCTATACAAAGTGGCAACCAGCTACGATAACTCGGAATGCGTCGAAACAAATCGTAGAAGTGAACGGCATTCCGCGTTATGTGAAACACGTTAGACCTCGAAATGATACTCAGTTCTGCATTATCCCTGATGTGGAAATAGAGATGAATACTGAATCTGGTCTAGAGAATGCTAAAAATCAAGGAGAGCAAGTTAAAGATGTATTAGAGACGAACGAGGAAAATGTCGAAGCTGAAGATAGACCCCAAGAAATCGACATGCTTTTGCGACGGAGTGGTCGGGAACGGCGTATACCTTCGAAATACTTTGATTGCTATTTGGATGATCCGTAAGGATCAAGGAGGAGTGTAATTCCGGAAAGTTCTAGAACATTTAATGACGTTAGAGATTTAATAACTTTAATAGTTTTTACCAATAATAATTGTAAGTATGTTTTTGCGGTGATTTATGACGGTGTTTTGAAGGATATTTTAGCAAAAGCATAGAGTATATATATTGAGGAAAAATGTGTAAATAAGAGAGTTTTAGGAGAAAAGATTATCGTTTATTGATTTAATTTATCTGTTTATTGATTTGTTGATTACGAGAAAAAACTACAGTTATGGAAAATGAAACTCCATTTTTAAACCCCCAAGTGTCTCTACTTTCTAAATTTGTAAAGCATTTGCGGTTAGGTATAATTTTTTTTAGCCTGTCCTGTCATTTGTGGATATAGTGGAAAGCCTATCGAATGGGACAAAGCATTGATTATTGAATGGGACTTTTCCAAACGGCCTGATGTGAAAAAAGCAGAAAAATATATTTCGGCAACTTAGTTATGGTCACACATAACTGTATCTTTAATTACGTTTTAATTTGATGTTATAATGTGGTTCTAAACAAGTGTGACCAATGCTTTAGCTAAAGTTCAATATTGTGTTCATAGTTTAAGACTTGGTTTCTAATAGCTGTAGAAATGTCGTACGACTGTTGTTTTATAATGGAAACATTTTCTTGCGTAAGTTGCACAACTTAACGTCGGTTGTACAACAAAATTTATGTTGTAAAACAAAGGTTGTGGAAATAGAATCAAACCAATCTCGGCAACAATTGTTGTACAACAAAAACGCACAACTGTTGCACAACATTTCTACAACTATTGGAAACCAAGCTTAAGAGGGAACTAAAGCTCTATTAAAATCTTTTCTTTAGTATTCTTTAAAGTTGAGTCGATCAATAGTTTATTAAATGAAATTAATTTTAAATATTTGCTTAGATATGTTGATGTATGATATTTATAATATGTATAAATATGTATAAATGTTTAATTAGATATGTTGTTGATAACAGGGTATTAAAAGGATGGCGAATATATATATATATATATATATATATATATATATATATATATATATATATATATATATATATATATATATATATATATATATATATATATATATATATGTTTAATTAGATATGTTGTTGATAACAGAGTATTAAAAGGATGGCGAATATATATATATTTATATATATATATATCCATATATATATATATATATATATATATATATATATATATATATATATATATATATATATATATATATATATATATACATATATATATATATATATATATATATATATATATATATATATATATATATATATATTTTATATACTTTTAATTCTTGTTTCGTAGTTATTTATTGTATTTATATACATTTATGTATATCTATTTACACACTTAGACACGCACACTTACACACACACATACACACACACACACACACACGCACACACATATATGTATGTATATCATATACTATATGTATGTATATGTATCATACATATACATACATATATATGTTTGTGTATATCTTCGTGTACTTTAATTATATATTTTATGTTTGTATTTAAATATTTGCATATTGCATGTATTTGGTTTTTTGTGAAGTTTCAAATTTTATTTTAAATGAAACCAAACACAAAATTAATACGTAAAAACTCTTTAGGTGTTGAAGATGCAGTCAAAAGTGTTCTTACGGGTATGTCCATATGAGATGCAGCTGAAATATATAGTTTATCATAATCTGCAGTAGGTAGAGCTGTTAAAATGGCAAGATGTCAAAAGCTGCCAGACTATAAACACATTAGAAACATTGGAAATAAAAAAATATTTCTTGCGTCAGAGGAAAGTGCTATTGCAGATTATTTGCATACATCTTCAAATATGTGCTATGGTTTAACTAAATTACAAGTTAGGCAGTTAGCCTACAAGTACGGAATTGCATTAAATTCTAACAGTATTCCAGAGTCATGGCACCAAAAAAAAATGGCAGGAAAGCAATGGTTGAAAAGTTTTTTGATACGACATCCAAAATTATCACTACGTAAGCCAGAAAGAGTTAGTCTTGCTCGTGCAACTGCCTTCAATGAACATATGGTGTCAATGTTTTTTGATAACTTGTTAGAGTTCAATTGAAATATAAATTCAAACCAGAATGTATTTTTAATGCAGATGAGACAGTATTATTAACAGTAACAGATCCTCCAAAGATTATTTCAACTCATGGAACTAAGAGGGTTTCACATGCTGTTTCAGCAGAAAGAGGTTCATTGGTGACAATGTTAGCCTTTGTGAATGCTATGGGTAATACAGTTCCACCTGTCTTTATATTTCCGAGAGTAAACTACAAGGATTTTATGATAAGTGGAGCCCTAACAGGAAATTTAGGGCTGTGTAACAAAAGTGGTTGGATGACAAGTGAGAACTTTTTAGTTGCAATGAAGCACTTTGTTTCCCATGCTAAACCATCTGTGGATCATCCAGTGTTGTTATTAATGGACAACCACGAAAGCCACATTTCATTTGAAACAATAACATATGCAAAAGAAAACTCTTTGATTTTATTAACATTTCCACCACGCAACAGTCATAGATTGCAGCCTTTGGATGTTTCGGTGTTTGGTCCTTTTAAATCTTATTTTAGATTGGCTCAGAATGAATGGTTAGCCTCCAATCCAGGGAGAATTATTAACATATATAATTTACCTCAGCTAGCATGCACAGCATATAATATGTCGTTCACAATAAAAAAAGCTTGCAGTGAGTTTTCTAAATGTGGGATCTATCCACTTAATAGACAAATATTTGGGGAAAGTGATTTCATATCATCTAGTGTAAGTGACAGACCTCTTCTTGTCGAGCAACCAGAAAATAAACAACCAGATAATCAACAATCATATGAAAAAAATAAACAAGTTGATTCTTCAGAATCATCAGTTAAAATAGTTAGTCCAGAAACCATTCATCCGTATGCTAAAGCACCCCCAAGAAAAGATTCTAGAAAAAGAAGACAGCAGGGTAAAAGTACTATGTTAACTAAAACTCCAGAAAAGACAAAAAAGAGGAAAATTTTTGAAACTGGTAAAATTAACACACAAAATCGAAAAAGAAAAATTGACCTCAAAAGAGTGAAAGAAACAGAAAACTTTTTAATTGTGTCTTCTGTAAAAAATGCACCCGTACACCAACAACAACAAAATACTTGCAAAATATGCAAATGCAACTGTAAAAATTTCTTTGGGCCTGCTTGGATTTAGTGTTTTACATGTCAATGGTGGATATGTGGTAATTGTAATAATAACAGCAAGAAGCATTATTATGAATGCGAACTATGTGAAGTTGACTTTTAATATCTTCTACACTTTCTTTGATTTATTGGTTTTTATTTCATGTTCTTTGCAACAAGCAATATCTGTTGATTTTTGTATTTTGGTTAAACATAAATATAATGAATTTTTTAAATATCTAATAAGATGCTTTGTTATTGAGTTTTTTGAATATAAACTAGATACTTTATATGGTATAAAGTTGTTTATTTATTTATAATTTAGCATAGGGATGCTGCAGGCAATGACTGATTTCCCTATTGGAAATGTGTCATTATTGAGAATTATATCCAAGCATTTAAACAACGCTTTTTGTTTTATTAAAAACAATTATTCGTATTTTTAATTTAATTTTAATATACATATATTTTTTAATAAAATTATTTTAGGTTTGTCAATATATGCAGACATTCTTCCATATTTATAGCTTTTTCGGGTTCCCTAATGGTAGAAACTATCCTTACTGCTTAACTGCCTTGAAACTTACTTAGGACCTCTCTTCTTTTATTAATTTTTTAGATTTGTCCTATTCAATAATTTTTTTGGTCCCATTCAATGAGTAGTTCTTAATGAATGGGACAAATGCCATGGTCCAATAAAACTCTCTTTTTACCAATACCCATATGCGGAATCAATTTTTTTGTTTTTGTTTATCATAGTACGAGAGTTAGCAGTTATCAAACTATTTTCAAAGCAATTTTTAAACAAATTTATCAACCTCAAAAAATGCATTTTACGAAAATTGTCCCATTCATTAAGGTTCCCCTATTTACCATGTGAAGGAAGCTATTTTTGAAATTTATATGTTGAAATCAAAATTAAAAAATCATTAAAAACCATTTATTTCTTTATGATTTTGATGAAAAGCATATATATTTATGTTTATATTATATTATAACCCAACCAAATTTTTTTTAGAATGTTTAAACAAATGCTTCATGCATCAAAATGTAATTGAACTAACTTTGAATAAGACAAGTTTTATTACAATTGATGGAAATTTGATGAGTTAATTAGTTACTTTAAACTTCTAAACTAGGATGATGACTTCAAAAGTTTGTAAATAAACGAATGTTACGAAAAATAGAAGAAATTTAAAAAAAATAAAATTCATGATAGAAGGAAGAAATTCAGAGATATTAATTTACTTGCGAACTACAAAGAGCTGACCAAGATTAAAAAAAAATACATCAAAGAATTAGGGATTTTGAATATGATTTTAACCCCAATAAGTTTAACCCCAAGAAAGTTTATGCATATATTATTATTTATATTGCAACGGAGTATTTAATGTATATTCTTTACGTAGTACTTTTTACAAAAAATGTAGCATTTTAAGCCATGTGGTCTCTAAGCTCATGTTTGAGCCTCTTCTTTGAGTCTGTTTTTATATATACTCGTTGCGTTATATAAAAGTTTCATTGTAATTTTGTTATTAATTTTGTATAAATAGCAAAACATATAAATTTAAATCAAAATAAAATTTTGATATCAACTTACTGGCTACAAATAACAATTGCTTTTTTTTACTTAAAGTTTATATTTCACAAACCATAAATTTTTGTATAATTTGTTGGTTTTGTTTGTTTGTTTTTTAATTATTTGTTATTTTATCTACGAGGACTTATTTAAATATATTACTATTACTAAATAAATAAATAAATAACAAAACTAAAGTTAAGACAATATATAAGCAATCCAACTTAAAAATGGTAGCATCAAAAACTGATTTAAAAGCAATAGCAAATGCACTGTATATTTTGCATCGGTATTCAATAAACCACAAGCTTTATCTGTTTTAATCATAAAAATAGAAAAACAAAGAATCTTTAGAAATCCGAATTTTGATGCTTCTATTGTAGAGGACTACTAAAGCAAGTTGGACATTAATAAGAAAACTGTAATGGATAAAGTTTATTTAAACTTTATCCATTACAGTTGCAAATGGGTAAAGAAATGCAAAAGAATCCGCTTTAGCCAAACCACTATCGTTATCTTTAACAAAAGTAGCTTGTCAAATCATGAAAGGAATAATTAGCGATAAAATGATCAAGAATTAGCCGAAGTGTTTCATGCAGTTGATCGCAAAAGGTTGTTATAATTGAATGCTCTTATTTTAAAATCAAAGTTATTAGCCTTGTACCGGAGATTATAAAAAAAATAGACTTCAAAGGGTGATGATAAGAAATGAAAAATCAGAATGGGAAGAGGTTGTGAGTGGAGTACCACAAGGATCAATGCTATGACCACTATTATTTGTAGCGTATATATGTATATATATATATGTAAATATATATATAGTATACTTACATATATATGTAAATAAAATTTTTAAAACTTTAGTTTGGAAAATTTAAGTTTTGTTACCATAAACTTCGAAATTTTGGTTTTTATTTAAAAAGCAATACTGCTGTGTTAGTGTAATTCTTTACAAGTTATTATTATTTCAAACACTTAGAGAATATTTCATACCATCATAAGCCAGAAAATATCAAAAAGAGAAAAAAAAAGAACAACAAAAACAAAAAGATTAATAGTAATAAAAAATTTCAACCCTGTATGCACTCTTTTCTGCTGTTTACACACCTGATGCTTCAAGCACAGAACAATTAAAGTTTCAAGCACTAGAACAATTAAAATTTCATCTTAAACATATTGCAAAGTAAAGATCCCGAACCTTATATTACAATCACAAGAGGCAAATAAGGCGCATGATCTTTTTTTGGCGCAGTTTTGTAAATATTACGATTTGGCATTTCCACTAAAAAAAATAGTTATAAATTCAAAATCACTTTTAAGCCCTTGGATGACCAAAGGTTTACTTAAATCATCTAAGAGAAAACAAAAACTTTATGAAAAATATCTAAAACATAAATCATTCACAAATGAAATAAATTACAAAAATTATAAAAGTTTATTTGAAAAAACAAAGAAACACTCTAAAAGAATTTATTATGCTAAGATGCTAAAAAAAACACAAGGAAACACTCAAAAAACTTGGAATGTGATTAACCAGATAATTGGTAACAAAAGATGTTCTAACAATAATTTGCCACAAACACTCATAATTGATGGGGAAATGATCAGTAATAAAGAAACCATCGTTGAAAAGCTCAACGACTATTTCCTTGAAGTTGGCCCAAATTTAGCAAGTAAAATCCCAAAAAACACCACAAATTTCAAATCCTATATAAAACCAACCAATATATCTATGAAAGAAGTTAGTTTAAATATAACTGAGGTGCGTAATGCGTACAATAGTCTGAAAAATAATAAATCCGCTGGCATTGATCAAATTAGCGTGAACGTAGTTAAAGCAATCTTCGATATCGTAGAACCATCTTTGTTTCATATTTTTAACCTTTCAATACAATCCGGTATTGTACCGGAGAAATTAAAAATTGCTAAAATATCACCTATTTTTAAAACTGGCGATAACACAATTATGTTAAATTTAGACTTATTTCTGTCTTACCATGCTTTTCAAAATTGTTAGAACGTATTATGTATGATAGGCTTAATAAATATTTAACCAAAAACAAAATACTGTAAAATAAACAATTTGGATTAAAAAAAAAACATTCAACGGATCATGCAGTAATCGATTTAATAAATTATATATCCGATGGGTTCAATAATGATTGTTATACACTAGGAGTTTTTATTGATCTGTCAAAAGCATTTCACACAGTTGACCATGACATACTTATAGAAAAACTAGAACTCTATGGAGTATTAAACAATAACCTACTCTGGTTTAAAAATTACCTGTCAAACAGGAAACAATACATAGTGTATAAAGAAAATGAAACAGGAAACAAAGTTATAACTTGTGGTGTTCCCCAGGGATCCATCCTAGGACCACTATTATTCTTGTCGTACATTAACGATTTATATTTAGCTTCAAAGACTTTAAATCTTATTTTGTTTGCTGAAGACTCTAATCTTTTTTACTCAAATAAAAATATAAAAGATCTTTTTAAAATATTTAATGAAGAACTAATAAAAGTTAATGATTGGATTATTTGTAATAAACTTTCATTAAATGTACTGAAAACTAAATTTTTGTTGTTTCATAAACCTAGTAAGAGTGATCACCTCCCTCTAAAATTACCCAATCTCTTTATGAATAATTCAGTTATTAAAAGAGAATCAAATGTAAACTTCCTGGGAATAATATTAGATGAAAATATATCATGGAAATCTCATATTAAATCTATTGAAAATAAAATTTACAAAAATATTTCTGTTCTATATAGAGTTAAACCATTTCTTAATATCAAGTCTTTAAAAATTATATATTTTTCTTTTATCCATAGTTATCTATCCTATTGCAATATTGCATGGGGAAGTAGCAACTATGGAGAGCTTAAAAAAATTTATGGTAAACAAAAAATTGCATGCAAAATTATTTTTGGTGTTAAGAGAACTGCTCATGGAGAGCCTTTCTTAATGGAACTTAATGTACTCAATGTTTATAAACTTAATATATATCAAGTTATGCTGTTCATGTTTAAATCTAAACATGGTTTGTCGCCTAATATATTTCACTCTTACTTTACTAAAATTTCTCATAAGTACCCCTCAAATTTTTCAAATGATAATTTTGTAGTTCCAAGATTCTATTTCAAACTCAGTTCATTCCAAATTCAATATCGTGGAGCATTTCTATGGAATGAATTTTTTCAAAAAATTAATAAAAATAACATTCTTCAAAACATATCTTCTGAACAATTCAAAATAGTATGTAAATGTTTCTTATTAGGAAAAAATTTCGATCTAAAATATTTATTTTAAAATTTGATTATAAAATAATAAAAAAAATATATAAACTGAATAGGTTTTTCATCTACTTTTTTTTTTTTTTTTTTTTTGTGAAAAAGTCATAACTTATTTTTTTTTGATCTTATGACTTTTATTTTTCATTTAAATATGTTGTTATTGAAAACTTATGCTATGTTAATATCTTATTATAAGTTTTATAATATCTTTTTAGAAATATATAAATATATATACATACTTTTATCTTTAAAGTTTTTAAATTGTAATATTAACTGACGGCTTCAATGTTAACGGGGCTCGGTGATAAGGCAGTATGTCTTCTTCTTGCTCCGGCCATTTATTATATATGTAGACGATTTTTCTCATTGTAAATAGTATTATGCGGCAAAATATAAAAAAAAAAAAAAAAAAAAAAAACTTGATATTGATGATAAGGAATGCAAGAAAGACTCTCCATTAATTAGCGATTTTTATTCAAGTGACTATAGCCAAATGATATTTCCGACAACTTAAAAAATAAGTTTTTAACTAAAGGCAGTTTTAAAATTTAATACTGCTTTTTAATATGTGCTACTGATATGCTACAAAAATATATGCTACTGATATGCTACAAAAATATATGCTACTGATATGCTACAAAAATATATGCTACTGATATGCTACAAAAATATATGCAACTGACATTTAATATCAACACTCAATAAGTGATTTTTTAAACTCTGTACTAATAGATGGCAAATAGAAAAGATAGTTAAAACCGTGACATTTTTAAAGATTTCATTTAAATGCTAAAAAGAATTTGTTATTCTCCAGCTACTTGGGAAAAAGGCAGAAAGTGAAACATTTCTTATAATGAACGTATAACAACCAATATGAACATAACATATGGGGTTCCTCAGGGATCTAAATTAGGATCAATTCTATTTCTCATTTTTATTAATAATTTAAGCAATGCTTGTACTGAACGTGATACAATTTTATTTGCTGATGACACAAATCTATTTTATGCACGTAATGATATAAATATTCTGTCAGTAAACAAAGAGCGATTAAACCTTACTGAATAGTTTAATGCAAAAAAATTATCTCTAAATGTAACAAAAACAAATTTACTTTTTTCCACTGTTTACATGACCGAGATAAAATTCCTTTAAAACTTCCAAAACTTTGTATTGCCAATCAGGACATAAAAAGTGAAACCACTTTAAAATTTCTCGGAGTGCTTCTTGAAGAAAATATGACGTGGAGAGATCACATACAATATCTCGAAAATACAATCTCAAGGAACATATGCCCCTTTGCAGAGCAAGGCCTTTTTTAAATCCAACTTGCTTAAAGCTTTTATATATCTAGTTCATTCATTGCCATCTTAATTACGCAAACATTGCTTGGTGTAGTACAAAAAAAAAAAAAAAAAAATTATTTAATAAACAAAAGCATGCTATCAGAATCATTTTCAATGTGGGCCGTTATACACACTCCCAAGCATTATTTGTAAATTCAATTATAATTTGCTTGGAGTACTTTTACCAATTAAATGTCTATCAAATACTTATATTTATGTACAAAATTAATAAAAATATATCTCCTAAAATATTTTACCCTATTATTCAAAATACTATTCAAAATAAATCAGAATAGATATTTAACCAGATTTTCAAATAACAGTTATATTCAACCCATAAGTTATTTTGCGGCGACTTTAAATGTCTACTAGATGGCCAAAATTATGGAATAAAATATTAAAAAATGAACTTAAAATAATTGCTACGCTTAATGAGTTTAAAAACAATTTGAAATAAAAAATATTGATGAGCGACGTAGCGCTTAGCATTTTCTGAAGTTTTAATGATTTCTACTGTTAAACTTACCCAACAATTATAGGTTTGTCATAATCGGTTGACGATTTTAGAAAAAGATTGTGCCGCTTGATATTACTTAAATTGTTTTTTTTTCTTTTTGTTTTTTTTTGTAAAAAAAGATATAAGAATTATTCACATATTTCAAGGTATATGCTAGTGTAAAAGGAAAGCTTCAGCATTATGCGTATTTGCTTGCATGGTTTTTAGTAATATAGTTTCTTTGTACTAATTACTTTTTTTTTCTTTTTTTTTCAAATTTTTCTTAACAAAAACAAAAAGTTAATGTAGGACCGATGATTTTTATTTTATAAAGTCATAAGAAAAATTTTTTATATTAAATAGTGTTACGTTTTTTAATTTTTGTATTATATTTACGGTATAGACTAAGGGGCTTGGTGATAAGACCAATTATGCCTTCTTCTTGCCCCTGCTATTTGTATTCATGTTATGGTTTACGACTTGAATAAACTTATATTATTTTAAAGTCATATTATAGTTAAATATATACGGCAAAAAAAACAAACAAAAAAAAAAAAACAATCAAGTACACAAGTACTGCAGTGACTGTAAAAGCCAGTCATTTATCCTTTCTTCTGTGTTAAGTCGCTAAAACTAAACAAAAGGAAAAAAAAATCATCGACCTAAGAGACTAAATTTGGTAGATATTTTTCAGTTTGAGTCAGCGTAGCCATAATGGCATACACATCTGTTGGAATTTTTGACGATACTGTGAAGGTAGAAAAAGAAAAAACCTTAAAAGTAGTCTTCTGGATCAGCATACCAGATTTGAAAAACATAAAAAACAGAAAAAAAGCTTGAGTTTTGGAAGACTTGGTTGGAGTAAGAAAGTTTATTTTTTGGACAGAGGATATTAAGTTTAATAGAAAGATAAAAATTTACAACTAAAAATTTTAGAAGATATTTTTATTATTAACTACTTCATTTGCAATTAAAACTTTTTTCATGCTTGAAGGCAGCAGAGAGTTACATAAAGAAAAATATAACAAAGGGAGTGCAATCAATGGAATAAAATTATATAATTGAACTCAGTTCAGATACAAGTTCTGATTCATTTTTTAGTTCAATTTTTTGATGCTGCGGTTATGACTAAAAAAAGTCATTGGAGTTTAACACTACAGTAGCAGAAGATAGCAAGTTCTAACATTTCACGATTCTATTAGAGAAGAAATTACTTCGCAGTGCGCAGTTACGGACTAATTTTTTACTAAGTTGTCTTCTACGACCAGGTTTTAGTTCTCTAGTGAGTGTTAGTACAAATTATTTCACTTTGTTGATTTCTATTATGACTTTAAGTTCTTGAATGAGGTTGCTTCTTTGTTGTTGTTGTTGTTGTTGTTATTGTTGTTGTTGTTGTTGTTGTTGTTGTTGTTGATGATGTTGTTGTTGTTGTTGTTGTCAGATCTCGTTATGCTCCCGATACTGGATCCAGAATAGTATATGTCGCTAATTTGTTTTCTCATCCAACTTGCATCACTTTTGATTTGCTAAATTTAATTGCATTTGCCAAGTGTTACACTAATCAGTTATCTTGTCAAGGTCGTCGTGAAAGCTTTAAGTTTCAAGTTCTTCATTTCTTGGCCCGATTGTTGCTATTAGTTTAGCATCGTCCGCAAATATCTTGCAATAAGAGTTAATGCTGTCAATGAAATATTTTATAAAGAGGACAAATAGAGTTAATTCTATCACAGATCCTTGGATAACACCACTAGAGACACTTATAATATGTCGCCTAGAACAACTCGCTCTCGTTGACTTGTTAAAAATGAGAGAATCCAAGCAACTAGATGACCTGTTATCCCATATTTGCTTATTTTTTAAAAATAAGACTTGCATGTTGTACTAAATTAAACGCATGCGAAAAGTTGAGAAATCCGATATCTAGTGGTGTTTTCGTCGCCATGGTTTTGGTCCGTAGTTTCTAGAAGGTTTGTTTTACATGATTTATTTGGAACAAAACCATGTTGTTCGCTAAAAAAAGGTTGTTTTTTGTGAAGTAGTTGATTAGTTCATTCCATACTATTTTTCCATAATTTTGCATGAGACCGACGTCTAGCTCTTAGTATGACGTCGGTCTATAATTTCCAGATTTGTTGGGCTTCTTTTTTTAAATATCGGTGTTGCGCTAGCGTTTAGCCATGCTGTGGGTACTAGTTCACATGAACCTTCAATGAAACGAAAATACTCCAGAATGAAATTTTAAATATGATTGATAATGGCTTAGCGAGTTTGAAAACGAGTGCTTTTAGCACGAATGATTGAATGTTATCTGGGAAACAAATCGCTAGGAGCAATAATATATTGAATATATTAATGCTCCTAGCAATTTGTTTCCCTCACACAGAAGGCCAGAGAATGAGTCTTTATGAAAACTTTTTTTTTTTAATTTTAAAAGTAAATACTCCACAATAAAAAAATCTGTCGTTTAATTATTTTCATTTTTGTTTTAGGAGTCCTGGGAAAACGAAAAGAGACAAAAAAGATCAGCGATGCTAAGGTATATTAATATCATACTATAGTCATTTTCAATTTATCTAATTTATTTTTAAAACATATAGATCTCCAAAATACAACGGCTTATAAATTTTCTTAGTGGATTGTACTCATCTCACTTTTCAAATTTACATTTTTACACTTAAGGTTGTGAAACAAATATCACAATCAGAGAAATATAGTGCAGCTAATTTAACAACAATGTATACTGGAGAGGAAGCATTAGCTTTGTTTTTGGGCTGCTGACTTAGTAAAGCCAATTTTTAAACAATTTGCATTTGAGCAGTTTTTAAAGGAAACAAATTTTATCCATCTTATAATGAAGTAAGGTAAGAAAAAGATTTATCTTTTTGTGGAATACAAACTACGGGTTATTCAGCCTTAATTGATTTACAGAGCCTTATTGACTATACTACATACATGTTCTTAAAAATACTTATAAAATGACTCTATAAAGGCTCCTGAGAAATTGATTTTTGTCTTTATACACAAAGTAGGATTTGATGGTTCAACCAGAAATCATTATGCAAATAAAGTACAAAAAACGAGATAGGTATCAGTTATGTAGAGGAATACTCCTTATTTCTATCTTGCATTGTTTGAAGAACCTGGCGAATCACATAGACAAATGAAAAGCCATCCTCTACACTTTATTTACCGTCGACTACGATTTCAATATGAAAAAAGAGTGCTGAGGTTATTTCACAAAAATTTCCTTCAAGAACAGTAACTTGAAACGAACAATCATTAATTCCTTTTTTATCAAACATAAGTTAGAATGCACAATGATTGATGGAAAAGTAGCTAGTATAGTTTCGACTTAAAAAAACTCTTTTTAAATATGTTGTATTTGTGGACCACTGATTTTAGATTGTTCATATTTGAATCTAAACTAAGGCTTCCACAAATATAAGGGGAAATAAAATAAAGGGAACAATCAAAAATAAGTGGTCATTGTGGACCCCTTATTTTAGATTGCTTATATTTGACCCGTTCAAATATGAACAGTCTAAATGTTTTTTTTTCAAAAGTTTCTAATACATCTATAAAATCACCATAAAAATCTGCAATTCCCATTGAGTTTGGATCGAGCACATTACATGCATGGATTAGGTGCTATGAATGCTGCCTTCATAAAAGTTATAGAATTTAACTAGGAAATTGGGAAATTAGGGGAGAGAATGCTAAAGATATTGTTATATAAAAAAAGATTAATGTTTAACAAAAGATGAAAGATCACTTAGGTTTAATTGTAGATGTACCAAAAAGCAGCGGTTTAGGTACAACAAATAATGGAAATACGGAACGAAAAGTATTCTGAAACTATAATTTGTCTGCTGAAAATACTTAGCTAAGATAAAAATCTCATTTCAAGGTAACAGATGCCCTCAAAAATCAAAATAATTTCAATAGTTTGGATTTACACAATTTTTATGCAAAATCTAACGGAGATTATTAATATAATAACAATTTTTTATATTTCAATTTAGTTTTTTAAATAATTATATTTTAGCGGACCATAGTTTTTCAGGCCTCCCTAGTTCCCACCATAGCAACCGGTTTAGCAAACTTTAATCTTAAAAGAATCTTGTTTGCCTAATGTTTTTACTGGTGCTCAAAACAACTTTAGGATAAACTCCACAGATTGAACATTAAAAATTAGAATCACAACTTTGCCTACAATTGAATGCTTCTAAAAGGCACTTTTACTACAATTGTTTTGCATTATTTAAACAAAAAATGGCTCGCAGTACAATTAGAAAACGTAAATAAAAGTTTATACGAATTTTTTTAAATTTTTTTGTTCTTTCTTAAAATGTTTTACAATATTAGTCATTGTATTTATTCTATTATATTATTGAAATTGTTGTAATAATTTCAATAATATAACAGAATGATTACAAGATTAGTAAAGTTTGTAAGAGGAAGATTGCGGGATCTCGTAAAAGACCTTGAGGTCTTGTCGTCAAGAACCGCTTAGTTTTTCAACTACATCGTTACATT
The DNA here is from genome assembly GCF_038396675.1 of Hydra vulgaris. NCBI lineage: Eukaryota > Metazoa > Cnidaria > Hydrozoa > Anthoathecata > Hydridae > Hydra > Hydra vulgaris. The sequence continues at coordinate 13,748,776 of NC_088928.1, forward strand.
TATTGTGTTAAATATATATATTCGTGTTGAAAGTAAAAATAATTAAACATAAAAGATATATAACATTCATATATGTAAATACTAAGAATTGAATTTTAAAAATTTTACTTTATAAAAATTAAAAATGTGAGAGTATGTTATCGATTGATAAAATATCTGTCTTAGCTTTCTTTTGAGTGTGTTGTAATTCCACTCTTGAGTAAAATCAAAATATTTCAAAACTATTATGTTCCATAAAAAAGCTCTTCGATAAGAGATACAGGATCTACCGAAATTTGTATGCGAAAAAGGTTGTTGGATAAAGTTTTCATTTCGAAGATAGTATTTCTTATTTTTTTTAATGCGAGTATAAATTCTAAAAAAGGATAAAGGGATATATACACTATACATAATTAGTTTTACATTTATACATAAAGCAAAGAATATTATATATATTAAGTTGATATACATTAAGAATATTCATTTTAAGTAAAAGTGACCTGGCATGAGTAAAACGGTATTTAAAGTTTATAAGACGTGCAATATGCTTCTGTTGACGATGAAGAAGTTCTAGTATAGTTTTATTTACTCCACCTCATGCAGTATTAGCATAATTAATATGGCAACGAAATATTAAGTTATTATTTTGATGGATGTGAACAGTAATAATACAAGTATTTTTTATTGCCATGTTTCTGTTGAGGGTACATGGCAAAAAAGAGGTCACACATCCATAAATAGTGTTGTAACTTTGATATCTACAAATAATCAAAAATGTGTTGACCATTTTGTTTTATCAAAACAATGCAAAGGCTGTGAATATTGAAAAAAAAAAGAAAGAATGAAAATGGTTATAATAAATGCATTTGTCTCATTAACCGTAAAAAATCCTCAGAATCAATGGAATCTGTGGGTGCTGTTTCGGCGATCTGTGGAAAAGCGTAAACTAAGTTATACATCTTATATAGGAGAATGAGATACACCCTAATACAATGATGTTAAAAAGTCTCAACCATATGAACCTAATGTTACTATTAATAAAAAAGAATGTCTTGGACATGTTCAAAAGCGTATGGGAACACAACTGCCAAACTTACGCTAATGAAACTAAATATATTGTTTGATGGGGAAAATTTATGGGTAAAGGACAATAAACTGATAAAGCTATAAATACTTTGCAGAAATACTATGGTACTGCCATTAGGCAAATCTTAACAGCATTTATAAAATGAAAAAGAGTATTTGGGCAACACTTTTCTGTAATTCAAATAACCTTGATGAAACAGAACGATATAAATTTTGTCCTTGAAATATAAATAGATGGTACATGTGGCAGTCAAATAAACTAACAGGTAAATCAAATTAAAAAGAAAAATTAAATCTTCCATTAGCAAAAATTAAAATTTTAAAACCTATCTTTCAAGAATTGAGCAGAGATGAGTTATTATCGAAATGTTTGCTTAGACAGACACAAAATAATAATGAAGCAATTGACAATTTTATTTGGAAAAATTTATTCTTAAGATGTTTATGTAAGTCAAAATATTCTTGAAATAGCTGTATCATCTGTTTAATTTTTGAGTTTAATAATGGAACTTGTGAGATATATGAAGTTTTTCAAAAACTGCAGATAAAACTGGTCGATTTATGGACATAGGGACTATAAAAGATAACTCAACTCGAATAGGTTATATGACAAAAAGACTTCAACAGCAGATATCAGCAGAAGAAAGTTGCAGAGAGCTATAAAATAAGGATTCATAAATAAAAAAAATGAAGAAGGAACATCGTAGTCTGCTGGTGATTTTTAGAATGATAACAAATTTATTATTTTTTAATTACTAAAATCTTTAAGAGCATTTTTCTTGTGTTTAATTTTTTAATACTTTGCGACGCATAAAACGCGTTTTCTCAACTTCTAATTAAGATTTTGATTTGAAATTTTCACGAAATGTTCTTTGTTGTGTTGTCTGGGGTTTGTACTAGTGTTGCTATTGACTTCGACTAAATCGACGAAAAGTCGACTAGCTGAAAGTCGGAATCAGTCGACTTTGAAAAAACGAAAAGTCGATTTAATCGACTATGGACTTTCTACCAATGGACTAAAAGTCAGTTTAGTCAAGTATAAATCTTAAAATTCTTATATCTTTTCATGCAAACTAACTTTTCAGACTTTAATTTTTGTTTGTTTATTTAATAACAATAGCGTGTACTATTACATCTATTGCCTACTTTTTTGTTCACTCTCTTAAAGTTTGATCTAATTCAAAGCATGTAAACATTTTTATACCTAATTAAACTTTTAATTATCTGTTTCATTAATTTATTTTTTCCTTTGTGTACTCAATGCTTATGATTTTCATAAATACATAAAAGAGGGCCGCTCCAAACTGGCTCGGGGCTTTGGAGCAAATCTAAATTTAATGCTTCAAACTCTAAATTTCATTTATACAATCACATTGTAAATATGATTTTAATGACTTTTTATTATTATTTTAATATTTTATGAAGAGGACAAATAGAGTTAATTCTATCACAGATCCTTGGATAACACCACTAGAGACACTTATAATATGTCGCCTAGAACAACTCGCTCTCGTTGACTTGTTAAAAATGAGAGAATCCAAGCAACTAGATGACCTGTTATCCCATATTTGCTTATTTTTTAAAAATAAGACTTGCATGTTGTACTAAATTAAACGCATGCGAAAAGTTGAGAAATCCGATATCTAGTGGTGTTTTCGTCGCCATGGTTTTGGTCCGTAGTTTCTAGAAGGTTTGTTTTACATGATTTATTTGGAACAAAACCATGTTGTTCGCTAAAAAAAGGTTGTTTTTTGTGAAGTAGTTGATTAGTTCATTCCATACTATTTTTCCATAATTTTGCATGAGACCGACGTCTAGCTCTTAGTATGACGTCGGTCTATAATTTCCAGATTTGTTGGGCTTCTTTTTTTAAATATCGGTGTTGCGCTAGCGTTTAGCCATGCTGTGGGTACTAGTTCACATGAACCTTCAATGAAACGAAAATACTCCAGAATGAAATTTTAAATATGATTGATAATGGCTTAGCGAGTTTGAAAACGAGTGCTTTTAGCACGAATGATTAAATGTTATCTGGGAAACAAATCGCTAGGAGCAATAATATATTGAATATATTAATGCTCCTAGCAATTTGTTTCCCTCACACAGAAGGCCAGAGAATGAGTCTTTATGAAAACTTTTTTTTTTTAATTTTAAAAGTAAATACTCCACAATAAAAAAATCTGTCGTTTAATTATTTTCATTTTTGTTTTAGGAGTCCTGGGAAAACGAAAAGAGACAAAAAAGATCAGCGATGCTAAGGTATATTAATATCATACTATAGTCATTTTCAATTTATCTAATTTATTTTTAAAACATATAGATCTCCAAAATACAACGGCTTATAAATTTTCTTAGTGGATTGTACTCATCTCACTTTTCAAATTTACATTTTTACACTTAAGGTTGTGAAACAAATATCACAATCAGAGAAATATAGTGCAGCTAATTTAACAACAATGTATACTGGAGAGGAAGCATTAGCTTTGTTTTTGGGCTGCTGACTTAGTAAAGCCAATTTTTAAACAATTTGCATTTGAGCAGTTTTTAAAGGAAACAAATTTTATCCATCTTATAATGAAGTAAGGTAAGAAAAAGATTTATCTTTTTGTGGAATACAAACTACGGGTTATTCAGCCTTAATTGATTTACAGAGCCTTATTGACTATACTACATACATGTTCTTAAAAATACTTATAAAATGACTCTATAAAGGCTCCTGAGAAATTGATTTTTGTCTTTATACACAAAGTAGGATTTGATGGTTCAACCAGAAATCATTATGCAAATAAAGTACAAAAAACGAGATAGGTATCAGTTATGTAGAGGAATACTCCTTATTTCTATCTTGCATTGTTTGAAGAACCTGGCGAATCACATAGACAAATGAAAAGCCATCCTCTACACTTTATTTACCGTCGACTACGATTTCAATATGAAAAAAGAGTGCTGAGGTTATTTCACAAAAATTTCCTTCAAGAACAGTAACTTGAAACGAACAATCATTAATTCCTTTTTTATCAAACATAAGTTAGAATGCACAATGATTGATGGAAAAGTAGCTAGTATAGTTTCGACTTAAAAAAACTCTTTTTAAATATGTTGTATTTGTGGACCACTGATTTTAGATTGTTCATATTTGAATCTAAACTAAGGCTTCCACAAATATAAGGGGAAATAAAATAAAGGGAACAATCAAAAATAAGTGGTCATTGTGGACCCCTTATTTTAGATTGCTTATATTTGACCCGTTCAAATATGAACAGTCTAAATGTTTTTTTTTCAAAAGTTTCTAATACATCTATAAAATCACCATAAAAATCTGCAATTCCCATTGAGTTTGGATCGAGCACATTACATGCATGGATTAGGTGCTATGAATGCTGCCTTCATAAAAGTTATAGAATTTAACTAGGAAATTGGGAAATTAGGGGAGAGAATGCTAAAGATATTGTTATATAAAAAAAGATTAATGTTTAACAAAAGATGAAAGATCACTTAGGTTTAATTGTAGATGTACCAAAAAGCAGCGGTTTAGGTACAACAAATAATGGAAATACGGAACGAAAAGTATTCTGAAACTATAATTTGTCTGCTGAAAATACTTAGCTAAGATAAAAATCTCATTTCAAGGTAACAGATGCCCTCAAAAATCAAAATAATTTCAATAGTTTGGATTTACACAATTTTTATGCAAAATCTAACGGAGATTATTAATATAATAACAATTTTTTATATTTCAATTTAGTTTTTTAAATAATTATATTTTAGCGGACCATAGTTTTTCAGGCCTCCCTAGTTCCCACCATAGCAACCGGTTTAGCAAACTTTAATCTTAAAAGAATCTTGTTTGCCTAATGTTTTTACTGGTGCTCAAAACAACTTTAGGATAAACTCCACAGATTGAACATTAAAAATTAGAATCACAACTTTGCCTACAATTGAATGCTTCTAAAAGGCACTTTTACTACAATTGTTTTGCATTATTTAAACAAAAAATGGCTCGCAGTACAATTAGGAAACGTAAATAAAAGTTTATACGAATTTTTTTAAATTTTTTTGTTCTTTCTTAAAATGTTTTACAATATTAGTCATTGTATTTATTCTATTATATTATTGAAATTGTTGTAATAATTTCAATAATATAACAGAATGATTACAAGATTAGTAAAGTTTGTAAGAGGAAGATTGCGGGATCTCGTAAAAGACCTTGAGGTCTTGTCGTCAAGAACCGCTTAGTTTTTCAACTACATCGTTACATTTATTGTGTTAAATATATATATTCGTGTTGAAAGTAAAAATAATTAAACATAAAAGATATATAACATTCATATATGTAAATACTAAGAATTGAATTTTAAAAATTTTACTTTATAAAAATTAAAAATGTGAGAGTATGTTATCGATTGATAAAATATCTGTCTTAGCTTTCTTTTGAGTGTGTTGTAATTCCACTCTTGAGTAAAATCAAAATATTTCAAAACTATTATGTTCCATAAAAAAGCTCTTCGATAAGAGATACAGGATCTACCGAAATTTGTATGCGAAAAAGGTTGTTGGATAAAGTTTTCATTTCGAAGATAGTATTTCTTATTTTTTTTAATGCGAGTATAAATTCTAAAAAAGGATAAAGGGATATATACACTATACATAATTAGTTTTACATTTATACATAAAGCAAAGAATATTATATATATTAAGTTGATATACATTAAGAATATTCATTTTAAGTAAAAGTGACCTGGCATGAGTAAAACGGTATTTAAAGTTTATAAGACGTGCAATATGCTTCTGTTGACGATGAAGAAGTTCTAGTATAGTTTTATTTACTCCACCTCATGCAGTATTAGCATAATTAATATGGCAACGAAATATTAAGTTATTATTTTGATGGATGTGAACAGTAATAATACAAGTATTTTTTATTGCCATGTTTCTGTTGAGGGTACATGGCAAAAAAGAGGTCACACATCCATAAATAGTGTTGTAACTTTGATATCTACAAATAATCAAAAATGTGTTGACCATTTTGTTTTATCAAAACAATGCAAAGGCTGTGAATATTGAAAAAAAAAAGAAAGAATGAAAATGGTTATAATAAATGCATTTGTCTCATTAACCGTAAAAAATCCTCAGAATCAATGGAATCTGTGGGTGCTGTTTCGGCGATCTGTGGAAAAGCGTAAACTAAGTTATACATCTTATATAGGAGAATGAGATACACCCTAATACAATGATGTTAAAAAGTCTCAACCATATGAACCTAATGTTACTATTAATAAAAAAGAATGTCTTGGACATGTTCAAAAGCGTATGGGAACACAACTGCCAAACTTACGCTAATGAAACTAAATATATTGTTTGATGGGGAAAATTTATGGGTAAAGGACAATAAACTGATAAAGCTATAAATACTTTGCAGAAATACTATGGTACTGCCATTAGGCAAATCTTAACAGCATTTATAAAATGAAAAAGAGTATTTGGGCAACACTTTTCTGTAATTCAAATAACCTTGATGAAACAGAACGATATAAATTTTGTCCTTGAAATATAAATAGATGGTACATGTGGCAGTCAAATAAACTAACAGGTAAATCAAATTAAAAAGAAAAATTAAATCTTCCATTAGCAAAAATTAAAATTTTAAAACCTATCTTTCAAGAATTGAGCAGAGATGAGTTATTATCGAAATGTTTGCTTAGACAGACACAAAATAATAATGAAGCAATTGACAATTTTATTTGGAAAAATTTATTCTTAAGATGTTTATGTAAGTCAAAATATTCTTGAAATAGCTGTATCATCTGTTTAATTTTTGAGTTTAATAATGGAACTTGTGAGATATATGAAGTTTTTCAAAAACTGCAGATAAAACTGGTCGATTTATGGACATAGGGACTATAAAAGATAACTCAACTCGAATAGGTTATATGACAAAAAGACTTCAACAGCAGATATCAGCAGAAGAAAGTTGCAGAGAGCTATAAAATAAGGATTCATAAATAAAAAAAATGAAGAAGGAACATCGTAGTCTGCTGGTGATTTTTAGAATGATAACAAATTTATTATTTTTTAATTACTAAAATCTTTAAGAGCATTTTTCTTGTGTTTAATTTTTTAATACTTTGCGACGCATAAAACGCGTTTTCTCAACTTCTAATTAAGATTTTGATTTGAAATTTTCACGAAATGTTCTTTGTTGTGTTGTCTGGGGTTTGTACTAGTGTTGCTATTGACTTCGACTAAATCGACGAAAAGTCGACTAGCTGAAAGTCGGAATCAGTCGACTTTGAAAAAACGAAAAGTCGATTTAATCGACTATGGACTTTCTACCAATGGACTAAAAGTCAGTTTAGTCAAGTATAAATCTTAAAATTCTTATATCTTTTCATGCAAACTAACTTTTCAGACTTTAATTTTTGTTTGTTTATTTAATAACAATAGCGTGTACTATTACATCTATTGCCTACTTTTTTGTTCACTCTCTTAAAGTTTGATCTAATTCAAAGCATGTAAACATTTTTATACCTAATTAAACTTTTAATTATCTGTTTCATTAATTTATTTTTTCCTTTGTGTACTCAATGCTTATGATTTTCATAAATACATAAAAGAGGGCCGCTCCAAACTGGCTCGGGGCTTTGGAGCAAATCTAAATTTAATGCTTCAAACTCTAAATTTCATTTATACAATCACATTGTAAATATGATTTTAATGACTTTTTTTATATAAAGCAAGTATTTAAGATGGTCTCTAAATCATAGATTTAGACAATAGATTGTCGCGTTGTCGGAGCAGCCCCTCTCTCATATTGTTTTTCTCCATTAATTTTTAAATGACATTATCATAGAAAATAAAAACCGATTATAAATTACTTTATTATTCTTATTACTATTTATTTAAAAAAAATAAATTATTCCCATACTTTGACTAAACCGATTTTTATTTGAATTAGTTGATTTCAAATATTGTATTAGTCGACTTTGGTCAACTTTAGAAAATATAATAGTCGATTTAGTCAACAGTCGAATTGTTTAATAGTCGTAGCAACACTAGTTTGTACCTCACTGAAAGTTTTTTTTTTGGTGCTTCAATTTAATATTTAAAAAAAAAAAAAATTGATTATCTTTTAAAATATTTAGGTAGGATATATTTCGACATGGAGTAAACTAAATTACGAGTAATCTCTTTTGGAACACTATTCAGTAGCTTTGTTTCAATTTTACCAAATTATGGTTTAACCCAGACCATAAATTCCTTATGTAAATGAGGTCTGGACTATTGACAGACCAAAACATCTTTTTAACGTTGTTTTCTTCAAACAATTACTTGCAAATCTTAGCAGTATGGAGCATTATCTTATTGGAAGATTCCCTTGTCTTTTGGGAAAATGTCAATAGAAGGCAATAAATAATTATTGCCTAAAAATCTTTGAGAATCAAGCCTTCCATCAAATATTTTGAAACAACCAACACCTTCATAGTCATGCAGGCCCAGATGCCTATACTATAACAACCATGTTTTGTTCTATATATAGAACAGCTTGAGTCCATTTTTTCATGTGGCTTTCTTCTCATTACTTGGTTTTTTCTTAAATCAACTTTAAAGTTTTATTTATCTCTGAAAAGAACGTTGTGCCAGATGCTCATGGATCAAATTTTATTAGCTAAACACGAGTTTTTCTTGTTTTCTAAAATTTTATCAATAGACGTGGTTTTATGCAAGCATTTTGCCACATGTAATTGTGTTCTTGTAGTATAGGGTGGATGCTCGAAATCCGGACTTTTTTGACACAAAATAAAAAATTACAATAAAAGTATTAGTTTAAAAGCTATATTTCTGAAATTTTAAACAGTAATGTACACATATAAGAGTTTTCATTTCACTCAATCCAGCTGCCTTCAGCTTCAATGACTTGCTCGATACGCTTCCTGAACCTGGAGCAGGCGTGCTCCACTTCATCGGCCAACATGTTGGCAGCTGCAGTAGTAATTGAGAGATTTTCTTCAAGCCAACCCTGTACCAATTTGGAAGTATGAGCAGGAGCTGAGTCTTGCTTAAACACATATGGCCTACCATTGGAACACTTGTCCATTCAAGGTTTCACCACCTTAATCAGAAGGTTCAAGTCGACTTCTTTGTTGACATTTTGGTCCTTCAGAAAGAAGTGTGGTGGCATGACATAGCCTTTGCTGGAAACAGACATAAAGACATAGACAGAGGCTGGAAATTTTGTCTGACCAATCATTGGGACATCTTCTGGGTCTTGAGCCAACCATCTGTCATTTCTTCTTTTCACTTTGGCATCCACAGTAAAAATTTTCTCATCGTTAAAAAAAAGAAGTTTACCGGCAGCTTTATGTTTTATTGATGCTAAAAGAACGGAACACTTAGCCACTCTCTTCTCCTTCATTGAAGCAGACAGCATCTGCCTGACTTTCAGGACATAGGACTTGTACCTAAGGTCATCACAATCACTCTTCTCATGGTGTAATGAGACACATTCATATCTTTGCTCAGTTTCCTGATGGAGTTGCTGGGGTTTTTGTTAATCGACTTCTGTTGCTGTCTGCTGATGAAGGCCTTATTCCTGATTGGTTTGTGAGCAGTCTTTTCTTTTCATTCTACAGACTCTGCATCATCATTAAACCTCTTTGCAATATCATAAACTTTTTGGGAAGCCAAACCATTTTATAATCTCTGGGACAGAGTGTCCGGCGCGGAGGGACTCAACCACTGCAACTCTACGGTCATATTCCTTTGACATGATGTGCTAAATTTGCAATTTTTATTTTTTTTCCCGAGAGTACAAAGTTTGTTTTGATTAATGTTTGAATTTCGCAACATAGAATTTAAAAACAAAAAAATGCCGGCAAATTTATTATTGTCCGGATTTCGAGCATCCACCCTGTACTCTTCTAATTGTTTGAGCACTAGCAACAACACCAGCAGCTTTTTGTCCTTTTCGAATGAGATCAGTAGGTGATAAATTTCTATTTTTTATCACTATACGAATAACTGAACGTTCATTTATTTTATTTGAAATGCTGAGTCTTCTAGGATATGAAAGATTTTGAATTTTATTGCATCTTTAATACCGGCTGATTACTCTGATAAAAGTGGCATGTGTTGCCTTAAAATGTTTTGCATTTTCTTTCAATAAAATAATTTGTTCATTCATTACTATGATTTTACATTTTGTTATATTATCTATAATTTTTCCAGAGAATTTGATTGTTTTATTGCTGAAATATTGTAGCTAACTTTTCAAATATTTATAACAATTAAAATGAAAATTCTCAAATAATTATAAATAGTTTGCAAATAAGTGCAAAGTTCAATCAAATCAAAGAGAAATGAAATTTTGAAGGGAGTTTGAAACAATAGAGTGGATTGTTAATTTTGGCCATAATAATTTTTATAGATTATGAGGTATATGTCAAAAAAATTTTTTATAGGTATATGTCAAAAAAAGCAATATAAATAGCAAATATAATAATATTTTAATGAATATCTATATTTATTTGAAAGAAAATAGGATGCACATTTTTTATGTTTAAGAAGAGTCAAACAATCATTGATTTAATATCAAGCAAAATCCAATGATATCAAAAAACATATGCTGGATTGTTATTATTGGCCGATACAATCAATCAATCAATCAATCATGTATTCTGAAAATAAATTTTCACGGCTATTTACAAATAGTATTGAAATACTAATCTCAAATAGATACCTTAAAAAAATAGTTTACTTATATACAATTAATCTTTGTAATAATAATAATAATAATAATAATAATAATAATAATAACAATAATAACAATAATAATAATAATAATAATAATAGCAATAATAGCAATAATAATAATAACAATAATAAGTAATAATAATATTAAATTATAATAATATATATACATACATATACATATATATATACATATATATATATATATATATATATATATATACATATATATATATATATATATATATATATATATATATATATATATATATATATATATATATATATATATAATATACACATATAAATTAGCAAAAACACTCATCTAATTGCTTTTTTAGTGGTCTAAGTTTTAGACCACTGAAAAAGTTTATAATTTAGAAACACAGTGTAATCAAAAATTAGAAGTGTTTTTACTAATTTATATATATATATATATATATATATATATATATATATATATATATATATATATATATATATATATATATATATATATATATATATATATATTTATATATATTCCCATATTTTACCTTTTTCCTTATCATTAGTCCACTAGAAAATGTAATTAGTACCAGTTTTTGATTTGTACCAAACAGAGAGTTTGGGTGAAGATTAAAATCTCCATTTTATTTTATTTAATAAAAGAAACAAAATAAATACCAGATACTAATAAATAAAAACTCATATAATTAAAACAAATAAAATTAAAAACACAATAAAAAAAACTAAAAGCAGAAGCGGATAACAACAAAGGGTTTATAAAAACTTTATTTCAAATCACCGCAATGCAAAAGTCATTTATTCATTACAAAAAGTGGATACCTAAATTACTCAGGTCACTGAATCCCTGATTTCTTGATTTCCTTATTCCGTTATGCTGCAGTTTACTACAATAACAATAACTAAAACAAATTTTTTTTTTTTTTTGGTAAAGCATTTTTCAAGAAGTACAAGAAATGTCTCTCGTAAGACAAAAAAGATGTCTTTATTTAAGATGTATAAATTTTCTAGTATAAAAAACGCTTTATAGCCGTCTCAAACTATGCGTCTATATCTAGTCATAATTAAGACGTATTTAGAGGCATTTAGAATGTGTCTTGTATTTACTAAATAAATACCGAATTCTTATTGCAGATATTTTATAAGCTTACAAAATAGCCGTAAAATAAGGCTATTTTGGAATATATATATATATATATATATATATATATATATATATATATATATATATATATATATATATATATATATATATATATATATATATATATAACACATTTGTTATTAGTTATAAAACTTTTTTAACAATTGTTCTTAAAAATTCAATCTATATTTTAAAATACTACGATTTTAACTTTTTACCATTGGTTCACAGCAACACAATATATTATGATAACCACATCGTCATACAAGCATTAAATATAGATAAATGTATAGTTCATAAAACTTACAGTATTCAGGAATATTTTTGTCTAAATAAATCTTGGATATATATTTTATGACGCAAATGTTGTGTAACTTAAACAAGTAAAAAAAGATGTTTGTCGAAAAAAAAACTATTATTTCGGTATGTAGCTTGTTATGTTTTAACTGTTGTTAAAAAACCGTTACTTAATCAAGAGTTTTTATTCAATAAAATCAAATTTTATATTTTTACTTTTAATTTAAGTATTGTATGCCATTAAAAAGGTTTAAAAATAAGAAGTACAAAAGGATTGTACTTCAAGAAAATAAATTACATAGGCATTATATATCTTAATTGATTTTACTTCGACAGATATACATTCTATAAATTAATCTGTGTGTTGAATGCAAAACTCCAGAAGTTGAAGTCAACTGAATTGAACTTGTAATATTTTGAAGCAAATATATTTCAAAAAATACTTCTATGTATTTTCATTACAAAGGCTAACATAAAATTTTGGTTAACTAGCAATTTTAAATAACAAGAAATGCATTTCTAATAACATAAATTGGCTGAGCAGATCATTTATATGGTACAAGTACCAAAGCAGATTATGAAATCAGCTGAATTCTTATAAGTAATCTGCCGAATAATTTGGCAAATCAATCCTGTTAAAGACCTACCCAAAATAGGCTAGGTACAACCGGCAGAGCAGATTGGCTAAGCAGATCATTTATATGGTACAAATGTCTGAACGGAATATAAAATCAGCTGTATACTAGTAATTATTCTGCAAATATTTTGGCAGATCAATCTTGGCTAATAATTTGGCAGATCACATGCACAAAGTTAATCAAGTGTTTAAAGACTTGATTCTGGTGCAAAAATGATTTTTGTGTTAGGTAGCAAACGCCTAACCTATAAAAAAATGATCTGCCGTATTCTAACATGCGATCTGTTAAAAAGTTTGGCAGATCACATGTTAGATTAGGCTGTTTGAATTTCGGCAATTTTTACTACAATGTGTCATGTTTGATTGAAGATCTGTTGCATTTTGAATATGTTATCCAGAGGCACAGAACGGGAGGGGGGGGGGGGGGATGAAAGAGCAGATTGTTCAGGGCGGCAGATGTTAAAGGGGGCACCATATAATAACAGTTTTTTTAAAAAAAGAAAAGGTCCTTATATTTTAATACAAAATAATTAGAAAAATTGGGGCTCCTTCAGGATTGCTGTCCCAGGCGGCGTAAAGGCTCTCGGCGTCCCTGATACCATCAGTAGTTTTATACTAACTAGTGACAATATATCCTTTATAACATCAACCTTTAGTTCTACGTGACACATTGTACCTAAATTGATACTTTTTACCATTAATTTTCATTTTGATGTGCATTATTTTTCAAAGCATGTTTGGCGGAGCACATTACAATAATTCTAGCATTTGTTCTCACGAATTAGTTAGCAAAACACTTATAAGTATTCAGTTTATTTTATAATTCAAGAGAATGTCTCTAATAGGAGTTCAGCTGATTTTATAATTCAAGAGAATGTCTCTAATAGGAGTTCAGCTGATTTTATAATTCAAGAGAATGTCTCTAATAGGAGTTCAGCTGATTTTATAATTCGTTTTGACGTTTGTATCATATAAATGATCTGCTTTGACAATTTGCTCTGCTCAGTCGATTGTGCCTTCTTTAAGTTCATGTTTAAAAAAAATATTTTTTTTCTAGCGTAACACTTAAACAATGGAATTTCTAAAAAACGCAAGTGGGGTAGTGGGATTGATATTCGGACAAACAAATAACTTGGCGTCAACAAAAAATTGCGCTACTTTGATACCACAATTAAAATAAAAGTCCTCATTATTTTTTTTTCTATTGATTTGCATAACTGCATTATTAAATTACAAATATTTACGACAATCTAAAATAAAACCACATTATAACTTGTATTATAAATATTATTTGCTATTTAATGGGTTAAAACCACACTAGGGTACCAGTACTTAGCTTAATAAAGTGAATAATGTGTTTTATTTATAGTAAATATCAGTTTGTTATCCTACTTATTTTTGTATCGTTATAATTAATTTTTTTTGCTTATTAATAAATAATTTGCTGAACGATCTGAATGCACTGTTCAGATTATATATTTTAAGATTTCAGATATACATTGTTCATTAAACCGTATACGAAAAAAATGTAGTAAAAAAACAATGCGTACTACTATATAATATTATATGATTCATATTATTCATTATTCTATGTCCGAAGATATTTCTCGGTGAAGCTTTGTGCTTTTAAAGGCTTAAGCACGTTTGGCTCAACTGTCATCTCAGTCTTGTGTCACATTAAGCCTTCGAGTTTGATGTACATTACTTGTTACACTTTCTGGAAACAAAATAACTTGTGATTTAATAGTAACTCATAAAAAAACAACTTTGTGTAAAGCTTTGTGATTTAGAGAAGTTAACTTTTATGTTAACATCCCAAGAAAAAAATATACTAACCTATATTGCAGTAAGTAGATAAAGTTGGTGATAACCATTCTGAAAGAAAAAGCATTACATTAAAAAAATAATTAAAACAATAGTAAAAACATTTCAATAAAATATAACTGAATTATAAAGTAGATGTACCTTCATATTAAAATCTATTTACATATTTATTAGCTAAATAAAATTTACTATAATTTTATGTGTACAAAGTTACTAAAAAAATCACTTACTCTCAGCTGTGATGACCCTTCGAAAAGGAGGACTATGTCAAATGAACAATTTCTACTGCTTGTTTTTCGAAGTACCTGTTCAGGGCAATATTTGAATTTTTTTTTTTTGTATATATGTATATATATATATGTATATATATATATATATATATATATATATATTATATATATATATATATATATATATATATAATTTAAAAAATTTTAAAAAGCATTCTACAAAATAGAGTACTCAATGTTCTAAAAAGAACAGAGCAGTTATAAAGTAGTAGAAAATCACTTAACAAATTTTTTTTTTCATTTTAACACTGTGTTTCATTAATAAAAACTCATCAGAAATGAATGATCAAATTAATAAAACTTCAATTTATACCAAAAATTAAATTACAGTAAGTCGCAAATGTCTTAACTACTGCAAATTTTCACACATTGGTGGAATATGCTGACACTATTAAAAAAAAAATTCTTTCGAATTGTGATATATATATATATATATATATATATATATATATATATATATATATATATATATATATATATATATATATATATATATATATATATATATATTACACATTACAAACATCATAAAGTTGTGCCTAATACGTGTATTATACAATATAATGTATTACAATATAGTGTATTACACAATATAATGTATTATAAAACTCAGGGGTTAGACCCCACAGGTTTTCTGAAACACATGACACTCGTTTTTTCGTTTCAGTTATCCAACGGAATGGTGTGCACATATGTATATCAAAATCATAATAGTGATTTATAATTTTTATTTAATTTTTCAACGTAGTTAGTAGTTAAAAGTTAATTACTGAAGATATTTTTACGTTATAAAGATATTACCTCTTTCTTTTTAGCATTTCTGTTGCGTTTGTGCGTGTTTCTATTTTTATTTTTAATAATATTTAAATCAGATGAGTTTTTTGAAAACTTTAGCTTTTCTCTTGCTCTTTGGACGTTGCTAAAGTATATAATAAAATATCATTCGAGTAATGATAATAAGGTTCAAAAACATATAATTCATGACTTTGGACAAACCAAGTGAGCATTGGACGTTCTAAGACGTGCAGCGGATGTTGATTGGGCGTCCAGACGTTTGTTGGACGTCCAATTCCACGAAGAAAAAGTAGACAGCATGTTAAAGAATTACTATTACCTGCTTTTTTCTATATCCAAACACTAAATTTTTTTTAACTATTAGATTAAATTAGTTCATGATTAGGTCTACCTAGTTTGCTGACCAGTAGAACAATTTCACCGGAATTATTTCACTAAATAAATCACCCATGTTTTTGTAAACTAAACATTTTTTATAAGCTGTATAAAAAAGATGAATAATTTTTTTTTTAGTCTGATAAATTTTATAACGTTACACTTATAAAGGACAAATTTGAAAGAAATAGTCCATAACAAAGTCACATAGTAGATTTTTAAATCAAGTTTTATATAGTAAACATTAAAGTTTAATGCTTTAACGTTTAACTGTTTAATTTAAACAAATTTAAACGTTTCATCAAAAATTAAATTGTTAATAAAATGAAACTTAGTGGCTAGTTTAAGAAATTAAAAGTTATTATAGAATTACAAAAATATTCTTAATAACCAAGTAATTTTTTTAATAACACAATAAATATTTAGCTAGTTCAAGTACAGTAAAATTGTTGCAGCTCTTAACTTGTTGCAGTAATCATTATTATTCATATATAATATATTATTTTACATTAATGAACATATATATTATATGTGATTGTTTATGAAAATGTATTACCTTATCATATACCATGATATATAATAATGATGTATGTATATTAATCAGTGCCATGGCTAGTACTAGGAGGAAACCTACTTTCCCTAAAACCTGTCATAAGGGCCCCAAATTTATAAAAATTTGTCCACTAGGTATTACTAAAAAAAAAATTCCTTACATTTGCAAGAGGGCACCTAACATTGCAAACGGGCCCCCTAAATTCGCTAGCTCCCCCCCCTCCTCCAAAGTGTGTTTAATGATACATTAAACATAACTATGTTGAATTGATAATATTTTTTTTTATTTTTTTTTTTATTTATTTTTTGGTGCTCCAAGAAGTCCTAACGGTCTTGTCACGGAGCACCGCGGAGGTGCATTTAACCAGGAAGTTCACGCCTCCTTCCTTACCGTGACGCGAAAATATGTCCAGAGCTCGTTTCGAACCTGGAAATATTATATATTTAATTAATACCATTGTTAATAAATTTTTGCTATCTCTTTTTACAAGTAAATAAATCATGTCATTTTTCGGACGAGTGTATAACTCTTTTAATATTTATAATGTATAATGAATACTAAATGAAAAAAGATATGAAAACGAGCGTTTTATTTCAATAAACACACCTTACGGAATATTCTGTCAAGTGTTATTACGGAAAAAAAAAGTCAAAGATTTTGAAAACACAATATTTTCCAATTTTTTTGCTGAAAATGAAGAGGTTCATGTTTATTTTTATTAGTTCTACCCCACACAATGTTGGCATATAATATGCGTCATTAAATGAGTGAATAATATAGTTTAAGCTTTTTGATATTTTATTATTCAATTTTTTTATAAGCTAATTTCAAATCAGGTTTTCATCAAAATAAATACGAAGAAAGATGGTAACCGTTGTTTTTTTTTAAATATTATTACCAATAAAATAAGAATGCAAGTCATGCGTTATAAAATGTTTATTGTGATTAGGAGAAAAAAAAATCCGTTTTGTTTTATTAAGATGAAGAGGTTTTTTTAGAATTTATTTGATTTAAAATAATCAGAAAATCTTACTTGTTCTTTATTCATATAATGAAATAGTAACGTAATGTTATTGTGAGATAAAAATAAGTTCGTGGTGTCTGCAAACGTAATCGTCATTAACTTTGAAGCTTTATGAAAATCTTTGATGTAAATAAGGAAGAGAAGAGGTCTTAATATTGATCCCTGCTGAACTCCACGAGTTATATCAAGCAAGTTTAGTGGTGATGCTACATCAATATATACAAATCGTCAGGTTATAATAATTTTGTTCTACATCCAAATTTGAAAAAATTAAGTTTTTACGGGTTTTATTTATTTTTTAATAATTTTTCTCTATCAGAACTACTTAAAAAAATATAAAAAAAAAATTCTAGTAATGTCAAATCAGGTGCAACCGATTGTTTTATACCCAATATTGCATTATTTATAAATGTTGTTTTGTAGTGTTTCCACCAACTAATCAAATTGAATATTATTCACATGAATTAAATCTGTAAAGTTTTATTTCCTACGATTTAATTTTAAAATGGCGGAAGAAAATAGTGTTCTGAAAAGATTTTAGAAGACGAGAGAAAAATTTTGTTAAATGGATTGTGAGGAATGTCTCAGATCAAAAAGCAACACTTTTTAATTAAAACTACAGAACGACTAGATAAAAAAGAACTCGGGCAAATAAACAATTCAAGAAGAAATATACATATTTTTACATTGTCAACAGCATATTAGACATCAGCAGCTGGCAAGTATCGTACTATCATGAGAATAAACTTGAAACTGGTATTTCTGCCGCTACGAAATGAGGAAAATATTGTAAAACAAGTTCTTCAACTTACTAAACAGAGTATAGAAAACCATCATCTTGTTTCTACGCCACATTATTGTCAAAGATTTCCCGCAAACAATACTTTGATGGGTTGTTGAATTTGAAGAAGCTTTATGAGTTGTATTTAACATATTGTACTCAATGTGAAACTCTACCTGCAAACAAATGTATCTATTGAAATTTCTTTGATACCAAATTCGATATTGAATTTAACAAGCTGAAAAAAATCTATGTGATAAGTGCTACCAACTTTGCATTATTAATTATGCAAATAAAGAGCAAATCAAAAGATATAACATATTGCATTAAAAGTTGAACTCCTCTGCTACAACTATAGTATGTATTGACCTACAATATGTATTGAGCTTGCCAAAAAGTAATGTGGGAAACTTCTTTTATGAAAGAATTTTTCTAATATTAAGAAGTTCATACTTTGGTTTGATTCTTATTTTACACAGAGTAGAAACAGTCATATGTCAGCAGCGTTGTGTGAGTTTATTTATTGATCATCCAAATATTGAAATCATTCAACAAAAGTATGGTAAGCTTGAATATAGCTCCATTCAGGAATGTGATAACATGCTAGTCAGATTTAGAAATTATTACATTCAGCAGAAATACTCAGGCCTCTTGGTTTGGCGAAAGCAATGTTGACAGTTAACTTGCGTAAACTATTGTTTTTTTATTAAATACAAAAAAGCGACATTAAAATTTTTTTAATGTCAAAATTGCCAGTCTTATGAAGTAGAAGAAGCTTCCATACTTTAATGTCAAAAGACTTGTATACAGCTCTAATGCTCCTGGCCATGTGTATTTCAAGACATGTTTTACAGATACTTTGAAAAAGGCGCGGCTGTTTATGCCAAAAAACACACAAGCATCAGTAAGTAATTTTAAAGAACCATTAATTCCATTGGTGTCCTGTTTTCGATACAATGTTGAAATTTCTATTGAGAAAGTAAAAGATATTGGTACTATGTACCCATGCATGCCAGCTGTAGATGTTTATTTCTATAAAACCTTTTTTCAGTAGTGTTTTCTTTTTTAGCTCTCTTTTCGATGTGGAAATAAATTTAATTTTAATTATCCAATTTATATACTTTAGTTATGTCATGTTATATTCAGTTTTATGTTGTATAAGGTTTATTCTAAGTTTAACAAAACTATTCAATGGTTTTGAACAAAGTTTTCATATTATTAGTATTAAAAACTTGCATGTCTACTTTCAATTAATCTTTTTAGATAAAAGTGATTTTCATTTAATTAATATAGTTTAGGTAAAATTAAGTTTGTTTTAATTGAAACTGCCGATCCAATCAGAATGTCAATGGAATTCTGTCAAAGTATTTAGTTTATTAAATCATCATATACATTTAAATTTGCAAATTAAGTGTTCTAGGTTTCTATATTCACTTTTAAACGCCAATTTCTTGTATTACATTTACTTATCGCGAAACGTTTAAATTGTATTTACAATTGTATTTAAAAAATGGAGATAATATTAACGCAAATACAAAATATTATTAGGGTAAATTTTAAACTAAAAAATTTGTTGTGTTCTATTTGAGACCATTATAGCATTTTGAGCAAGTCGTTTTTTTTTTAAGACACAACTATTTTTAGTACATAGCAAAGTGTTGAAAGACGTTTGCATTAATAAAAAATGTATTGCCAGTTCTTCTGCATTGCATTGGAAAACTTAACTTGATTCATCTCAGTTTTAATAAATAGCGAGTTAAAAAAAAAATAATTTTAACATGACAAAATTGCTTTTGTTTACTTAAATAGCTTTTAAACCAATTTAAAACACTACCATCTATACTGTAAACCTTTCGTTTATTTAAAAGAATAAGGTGATATATTGTATTGAAAGCTTTAGCTAATCTTTCAAAACCACAACTGTATATTGGCAACTATCAAAGGAGTTGGCTATACCACTAGTGAACTGGAAAAGTGCGTTCTTTGTTGAGTCATTTTTTTAAAAATGCATATTAACTGTTATATATTAAATTGCTTATCGATAAATGACTATAAAATATGCTTTATAAAATTTCTCCAAGATTTTCGAAAATATGGATAAAATAGATATTAGACGATAGTTAGTAAATACATTTGCGAAATCTCCTTCTTCAAATATAGGAGCCACCTTCGCAATTTTTAGTTGGTTAGGAGGAATTACGATTTCTTTTCATTGAAAATACGTTTAAATAAAATTGATTTATATAAGAAGCCGTTTTCAAGCTACTATAATTAAAGAAGACAACCGGTAAGTGATCAAAAATGTCACTGGCCTTTTTTAAGAGATTCATTAAATAAATCTGTTGTTATTATATTATCAATAATCTTTAATCTACACACAATTTTAGGCAGTATTTATGAGTATAACATTAAGTTTAAAAATCTTAGTTTGATGGAAAAAAAAAAGAAAGTTTCAGTTAATAGTTTTCTTCTTAAGTAAAAACATTTTTTAACAACAACAAAAAATCTAACTAAGAGTGCAAATACCAGTGCACAATGTATTTATATGGTTATATAATTATGAAACTATCAAATATAAACATGAAATACATCAATACCAGCATTTTTGGGATCAAAAAATTTAAATTTGTAATAAAAACAAATTATGCGCGCCTAAGATGCGTAAATCGCACATGTACGAGTGTTAGTGTTGTTTACGCATAAAAATAATGATTTCAAGAGCAAATTGGAATTTATTCATCCAAAATACCATAAAAATATTAAGAATATTATTTATTAAAATTTTTTTTTTTAAGTGTACCTAAAGCATGTATTACACAAACACATACGTGTTAGAGTTGTTTACGCGTACAAAGAATAACTTAATGTTTGGATTAGTGATTTACCGAAACCGAAATTTGAGCCGAAACCGAAAGTACCGAAATTTCGGTTCAGTGAAGCCGTAGCCGAAACCGGAACCAAAATTTCGGCCGAAACCAAAACCGAAATTTCGGCCGAAATTTGAAAATGAATGTTTAAAATCCCTGAACCTTTTATAATCACCGAATTAAAGCAAAAAAAAACTATTTTACATATATCTAGCCAATCACCATGTAGCATAGTTTGATAAAAACTCTAATATGTCAAGACATTTCAATAATTAAAGGTAATGAAGCATTTTCTCTGCGAAATACATATTTTTTCATGTTTTCTGGCAAAAGTCTGTTTCTTTCATTTTAAAGAATTTCTCCAGCAGTTAAAAACAATCTTTTAACTTCGGCAGATGTTGGTGGAGGTCTAAGGAATCTCTTTGCTACTTTTGCCAAACCAAACTTTGCTTTTAATGTTGTTTTCTTATAAAAGTCTATGAAACTTTTTTTTTTTTGTTATTTAGGTGCCCCAAGAAGACCTATAGGTCTTGTCACAGAGCACTGCGGAAGTGCATTTAACCAGGAAGTTCACGCCTCCTTCATTACCGTGACGCAAAAATATATCCGAAGCTTGTTTTGAGCCTGGATCTCCTGCTTAAAAGGCAAGGGATCTAACCACTACGCCACGGTCGCACAAGAAACTTCAGACCTTTTTTGAAATTTGAATCAATTTTTGAGATTTATCGGACTGCCGGTAGTTGTATTGCTTTTTCAGTTAAGAGATTTTTTAGAGTAAACCACTTCTTAAATGTGATAAAAGTCCGCTAAGTGATTGAAGTTTTGGATTGTGCGATCCACGAGATATTTTCAAATTGCAAGTTCCGTATTTGAAATCACTAACTGTCACGGTAAAATGATTCCATAAACCAGTTTTTTATCGATTATTTTCCATTGTAAAATTTAGCACTGAGAAACTTTTGATGAAACTATTGGTTTGGGTTGCTTTACTTAAATGTTAATTCATTTTAAGAATGATTTGAGAATAGTAACTTAAAACTATTATGTAACGTGATTTCAATTAAAATTTTTACAATTGTTATAATTAAAAATTGATTTACTCTTATTGTAAAAAGGCGTTTTTTATAATACTTTATGTACTCTGTTTTGTAAAAGGCTTCTGACGATAAGATCATTTGATCTTCTTTTAGAAGCCTTGTTTGTATTTGAAAAAAATATGTAATTTATATATATTACGTCAAATGTAAACAAAAACTTACGAAAAAAAAAAGAAAAAAAAAAAAAAAAAAAAATTTACTAAAAAACGATTACAATTAGAAAACTGTCATGATCCCACTCTAAATTAAAACTTTAAAAAAATCTTTTAAAAGTTTCGGTTCATTTCGGTTGCGGTTTGAACCGAAATTTCGGCTGATACAGGAAAAGTAAAAAAATTGTTGAAGCAGAAATTTCGGTTTCGGCTTCGGCCGAAACTTCGGCCGAAAGTTTCCGTTCACTAGTTTGGATACTTAAAACTAAGACGCGCACATTACAAATTACAATAAAAATTTGGCGTCACAAAATCAAAATACCTTAATAACTAACTTATGTAACTAATCTATTAACAAAACAAAAAATACGAAATACTATAGCAAATAAGGTTTATTCCTTCATTACGACATTAACTAAAACAAAAATTTTGGGGTAGTGATTTTGCATTTTCAAATTTGTATTTTTTTGAAACTAATGTTTAGTATAACTGTATCACTTCTGATCAAAAGGTTTTAGTACTGGTTCATCATAATCTTCTTTCAAGTCATTTTTGCTGAATGGTTCAATCTTTGCAAATTTTTTGAGTCACTGTCTATAGTGTCAGAGAATAAGAGTATAAGATAGTTTAATAATAATACTAGCCACAACTTTAAGGTTCATTTCATAACAGAAGGTTACTGATCATAGGATTACCATCAGTAATTTTGTAAATTAATTGTAATTAAATGTAATTTTGATAATTAAACTTATTTCGGTTATATGAGCAAAAATAAAAGCATTTTGCTATAAAAATAAAAACATTTTGTAATAAAAATAATAAAAAAGCGTTTTTGTAAATAAAAACAAATGCCCTTCTGGAATAGTTCCCATCATTAGTATTGCATAAAATTTGTATGGGTATTTAACTAAAAAGTTTAGCTCCCCTCTAAACCTCTGTTAAATTCTGGATCGCTGGATCAATAATCTAGATTATTAATTTCAGTTGGCTTATCTTCACAAACATCACATAATTGGAAGGACAGAGTGTTAATAAGAGCATTCACCATTTTATCATTCAACGTTGTTAAGTTTAGTTTAAACTTAAATCTAACAGTTGTATCAGGTTTGCTTTTTCCAACTTCTAACTATACCTCAAACTTGACCAGTCATTCATTCAGTCATTCATTTCTGCTTTAAGACGTTTAACTTCATTTCTTTTTAGTTTTTTTTTTTCATTCCTAGATATTGGAAATGTATGGGCTTATAGTTATGTGACCTTCTTAAATAACCGTACATTTTTCTTCCAGGTAGTTAATTTAAAAGGAACAATGGTTGTTTGAAAAAAACTTTGCTCGTTAACTAAGGCCTCGCCAATTTCAGTTTCAGCATATCTTCCTTTATACATACTTTAATTAGAGGCACCATCAAAACCACCTTTAAACCACCTTTGTATTAAAGTACACCTTTAAACTTTTCCCCAATTTCAGTGAATATTTTCATCGGGTCTAGGCATTCTGTTAAAATTAGTATCCTTGTCAGAGTATGATTAAACATACCCTGTGGAGGCGTTGAAACTTATGTTTCTGCTACAATTGCACGATCAGAATACCATTTCTTCCTTTCATTCTTAATTTCATGAAGTAAAGGAAAAATATATGCATTCCGTAATATGGATGAATTTCTAATAATTTAATACTGTTCATTATGAAGAACACATTAATTTTTAAAGCTCAAAGCATCGTTGGTTTTTATTTTTATTGAAAAACTTACCTCTATCCTCTTAAATTTATCAGGATTTGCAGCATTTTTCATAAAAACAATACATAGTTTTTTGGTAGGATCTTCAGAAACTTATTGAAGCTAATGCCGGTGCTTTAGCATGATATTCAGCCAATTCGGCAACATTAAACAGGTATTTGTTAATATTTTAGTGAGAAAACTATTTTTTGGATTGGTTTGAATTCAATTGATTTTTAATAAACTTAGATCTTCTGCTTCTATCACTTAAATCTTTTCATTCCATAGACGCTGGAACATAGGGTGCAGGATGGGCAACTGCCCACCCAACATTTCTGCACCGGGGGGAGAATATCTTCTGCTCCCCCTCTTTCCTCCAAAATGTCACTATCCGCGATTCAAAACAGCGATAATTTTATGCACTCCGAAGAAAAAAAACTTTTGCATTCAAAAGAATGCAAAAGTTCTTTTTTTTTTGAAAGAACTTTTGCATTCGATAAGAAAGTATTTTAGCTTATCGATATTTGTATTTAAGTTCCTGATGTTGATGTGTATTACCGTGAACTTTCCTATGTTAGTTTGGAGTTCAGCTTTAAAAGTTTTAATAACAAAATATGTCAAATACTTTTATGTTATAAAAGAAAATATCGCCCTCATATAAATCAGACGCAAAAAAAATATTTTCAGATTTGAAAACGTCATAACGCAACTTTTGAAAGTTTATTGTTTCAAAGTCATTATCCATGACAAAAGAGAGAACTAAATTAAGAATTTTTCAATAGAATTCAATTAGTAAAAAATTTCATTGTACAGAGTATAGAGTACAGACTCCATGAAAATGAAATAAAATTTGAAAAAGCAAAATTTGTTTTAATGTTTAATCTTGCGTAGTGATGAATTTGCTTCAGAATTACACAGGAAGGCCATCGAGAAAGCTACCACACTGAATCTCAAGCTGCCTAAGGCACAGCGTAGTTCCACAGTTAATGCTCCTGCTCGTTTCTTGCATGGGGCTCAAAGCCGTAATGTAAAACAATTAACTACAGATTTTTGTAGATTTTGTTTTGTACCAAATATTTAAATAAAATGATTTAAAAGGATTGCAAATCTGCATTTAGCAGGATTAATTATGCCTAAAAAATTTCAGTGGGATAACGCCCCCCAAACACCCATTCAGGAAGGGGTACCCCTCCCCAAGCCCCACCCATTTCTGCCCCCCCCCCCTCCAGTCTTTAAACACTTCCAGCGCCTATGTTTCAGTCTATATTTTTTCTACTTAAACCTAATGCAACTTCTTTTCTGTCAACTGTTATATCTTTTATCAACCAAGTTCGCTCATATTCTAGAAGTCTTGAAAAGTTTCTTAAATATTTTCTCAATTTAAATTTACAATGTTGATATTGTTTTCTTAAGGTTTATCATTTAAGGTTCATCAAAACACTCATGATACAAATCCTCCGGTTAACAAAACTCATGTAAAAGGGAGTAAATTATTATGATTAATTCCTAATTCGTGAAAAGTAGGATCCAAATGTAATTTTTTCATGATGAACATAAGCTTTTACATTTTGTGTCAATAAGAATATTCACCTTACTCAGAAATAGATTTTACAATGACGAATATTAAAAATTTGGTTAATATGTTGCTGGAATAACAAAAAAACAAAATACTTGACGAAACTAAAAAAATGTTATAAGAACAAGAAAAATGTTTTGCTGTTATTACAGACGCTAATGTTAAAATTATAACAGGAAAACTTGATGAGTTAGACATTACAAACAATGTTTCTAAAGATAATAACATACTAAATGAATTAGAAGTTGAAAATAAAAAAATAAATTACTTAGAAAATTAATTTAACGAAATGAAAAAATTTATTAATACAAACGAAGAAATCGTGACATCGAAATTTGAAATTGTAAACGAACAAACTAAAATAATAAACTCTAAAGTAAAAGACAAAAGTAGCATTTGTAAAATAAATAATTAACTACGAGAAACAGAAGATCTCGGCGAAATAATTTAAGAACCAATGGATTGAAAGAGAGCGAACATGAATGCTGAGAAGAGAGCGAGAAAAAAGTTTTTAAATTATTTGAAGAGGTTCTTGGAGTTAAAGGTATAAAAATAGAAAGAGCCCACAGAACTGGACCAAGAGACATTAAAAAAAAAACAGAACAATAGTTCTCAAACTATTAAACTACAAAGATAAACTAGAAATAGTTAAAAATTCTGGAAAATTAAAAGGAAAGAACATTTATATAAACGAAGATTTTTGTGGCGAAACAATAAAAGTACGAAAGGAAGTGAAAGAAAAAATGTTAAACGAAATATTCCTATCCGTATTTTCGGATAGGCCTTTTCAAATTAAATTTAAAAAAAATAAAATATTCATTTCAAAAAGAAAAAATATAAAAAAAAAATTCATTTATTTCGAAGTTTTAAAATACTAAAATGGAGTCAAATCAAATAAACAATTTTGAGTTAAATACTTTTAATTTTTTTCAAACTAATGAATTTGTCCTTGATAAAGGATCGAATCTTGATTTAAACTATTTTAATGAAGTAGATACTTTATCAAATAACTGTTCTTATTTTTATAACAACGAAATAAAAGAATTTCTTGAGCGAGATCACTTTAATGTGATACATTATAACATAAGAAGTTTAAAAATAAGTTTGAAATTTTTTGAAATAATATTGAGGAAATGTTCGATATTTTTAGCGTAATTTGCATTACAGAAACCTGGTGTAGCTCTGACGATGTTAAATCTACTTCAAATTTCCATCTTCCAGGTTTTAAAATCATACACTTAGCACGTCATACTAATAAGCGCGGAAGTGGAGTTTTATTTTACGTAAACGAAAAAATAAGGTTTATTAATAGGCCTGACATGAGTTTTTCTGATGCCGACAAAGAGGTTCTAACAATTGAAATTTTTGCCAAAAAACCCAAAAATATACTTTTAAATTGTTGCTACCGACCACCAGCTGGGGACATTAACAAATTTAATTGATTTATCAATACAAAAATAATAAAGAACAGTACTAATGAAAAGAAATTAGGCTACATAATAGGTGACATTAACTTAAATGCGTTTAAATATTACACAAATTCCGGAATTAAAAAGTTTTACAACGATGTATTTGAAAATGGTGCAATTCCATTGATAAACAAACCAACTAGAATAACATTAACATCAGCTTCATTAACAGATAACATAATAACGACAGATATATTTAATGCAACTCTTAAAAAGGTATAATTAAAAATGACATCTCACATCATTTTCCAATTTTTTTCTCAATAAATGTTGATACTGAATTAGCGCCCAAACTAAAACAAGTTTTCTTTAAACGCTGTTTCAATGCAGCAAATGTTACGTCATTCAAAGAA
Organism: Hydra vulgaris; assembly: GCF_038396675.1. Lineage (NCBI taxonomy): Eukaryota > Metazoa > Cnidaria > Hydrozoa > Anthoathecata > Hydridae > Hydra > Hydra vulgaris. The sequence continues at coordinate 13,776,546 of NC_088928.1, forward strand.
CAATTATCGTTGTTTCACTGGAACCATATTAATACTTTCTTTAACGCAAATTTATGCTTTAACTCATTTTATAAAACTTTCTTTGAAATATATGGTGCAAACTTTCCGAGGAAAAAAATAACTTTAACAAATAAATGTATCAAATCACCTTGGATTACAAAAGCTCTCAAAATTCTTCTAAAATTAAACAAAAACTTTATATTAAATATTTGAAATCAAAATCAGAAATAGTTTTTTATAATTTATAAAAATTATATAAAGCAATTCAAGAGTAAAAGAAAAAACTTAAAAAAAAATACTTAGCAAACTTGCTAGATAATTTCAAACATAATTCAAAGCGCACATGGCAAATTTTAAATGAAATTACAGAAAATCATAAAATAAAAACATGCAACTTGCCTAAAATTATCAAAGTTAACAATAACTTTTTATATAATCCGAAAGAGAGAGCAAATGAGATAAATAACTTCTTTGTAACTGCTGGGTCGAATTTAGCTAAAAATATTCCAAACATAACTAATACAATATTTGACCCTATTTTACCATGAAATTAAAGAATTTGATATTGCTAATAAAATGTTAAAAGTTAATAAAGCCATAGGCTATGGCGATATAAATGGTAACATTATAATCGATTCAGATGAGATAATAAAAACTATACCTTTTCAGATTTTTCGGTGCGCAATAAAGCAAGTAATTTTTTATGATCAACTTAAAATAGCTAAAGTAACGCCTATATTTAAAGGAGAAGAAATTTCTAACATAACAAATTATCGTCCGATTTCTGTTCTATCTGCCTTCTCAAAATTTTTAGAAAGAATCCTTTACAATAGGCTATACGAACATCTTTTTATTAAACACAATAATTTTATTTACACAATAATCAATACAATTACTTCATCTAACACGAAATATCACGGATTCGTTTGAAAAATCTCAATTCACTCTAGGAATTTTTATAGACTTGTCCGAAGCCTTTGATACCATAGATCATTCAATTCTTATTAAAAAACTAGAGCATTATGGAGTCACAGAAAATTTTTTAAATTTACTAAAGAGTTACTTAAATAATCGTAAGCAGTTTATCCAAATCAATGGTTCCTTGTCTACAAATATTTTGAATATAACCTGTGGAGTTCCACAGGGATCTATACTGGGACCTCTTCTTTTTCTTATTTCTATTAACGATTTCTTTAGAGCCACTAAATTAACGACGGTAATGCATGCTGATGACACTAATCTTTTTTTGTCGAATAACAGCATCAGTGCCCTTTTTTATCAAGATATGAACACTGTAAAAGTAAAAATCTCGAACTGGGTTAAACCTAACAAACATTCAGTTAACATTGAAAAACAAAATTGATTCTCTTTTATCCAAAATCAAAAAAGAATCTGCTACCAAGAGATTTGCCTTCAATATTTATTAATAAAATACAGATAGAGAGAACAAGTGTTATTCCTTTACCTAGGAATTCTAATTGATGAAAACCATACATGGGGAAATCACATTACAACTCTATAAAATAAAATCTCAAAAAATACTGGAATAATATACAAAGCAAGAAACTTTGTTAAAAAACATAACTTAATTCAACTTTATTACTCATTAACCCATTGCAATATTAACTATGCAAATATTGCTTGGGGTAGTGCTAAAAAAAGCCAGAACCCCTCTATCGGCAACAGAAGCATCTTGCACGTGTAATTAAATTTAAAGATCGTTATACTCATGCAAATCTTCTCTTAACTGAAATGAATGTTCTTAATTTATACCAACAAAATGTATTTAATGTTCTTGGTTTTATGTTTAAATGTAAAGCAAGTATGACTCCGATATCATTCATTAATTTATATTTGATCAAAAAGAAAACAATTTATAACTTAAGAAACGATAATTTGGTTTACCAACCTTATTCACATACAAATTTTGGAAGGTCCTTTATTTTATATCGTGGCGCTTTTCTATGGAACAAAACAGTTTCGAAAAATTTTGATTTTTCTCAGGGTTTGAGTTACGCAATTTTTAAAGTAAACTAAAAAAAAATTACAATCTCACTAGATAACATACTTGTATATTTTTAAGCTCGGTGTTTTTATGTTTTTTTTTTGTTCTTTTTTTTGTTTGTTTTGTTAATTAATATATTTTATAAACGATTTTTAAATACTGTAAACGGTTCTTGACAATTATTAAATATTGTAAACGGTTCTCGACGACAAGACTACGAGGCCCTCTACGAGTATCCGTGTTCCTATATTTGATCTATGTATTACGATTATTTTTTATTTTTCCTTGAATATATAAAAGCAAAAAAAAAATATTAAAATTACCTTAGAATCTAGTGGACTCTTTTATGTGAATTGATAATATTCATAAATCTAGACAAAACTGAAAAAAGTTCGAAACCCAAGGAGCCAATCATTGTGCAAACCTCCAAAGTAGAAGTTGCGAAAACGCAACTGTGAAAAGTTATCAAAATCAAATAAAACAACATTTGTTTAACTAAAGAACAATTTTTATACAATTGTTCAAATTTTTGTTTTCTGTTTTGACGTAGTTAATACTTTCATAATTTGAATTGCCTCTTATTGTTTCAGTAACCACAAAAAGTAAAAATCTGGTCAACAACATTAGGTATGATTCCATCAATCCCATTTTAGACTAGTATTTAAGGTTTTAAATTGGTCTGTTTAATGTGATATATTTACATAAGAATTTCTTAATTTATTTATCCTATCTCTTTTAAATAAAATTACTTCTAGACTAAAGTCTAGAAGTAATTTTATTTAAAAGAGATAGCATCAAATTACCTTACTATTAAAAAAAGAACTCAAAATAATAAATGCGGAAAAAAAAATTAAAAACTTTTAAACGCTACCGTTTCCGCTCTTTTGTACGTTTTCTTTTATATATATATGAAAATATACATATTCATGAAAGACTTGAAACGTATACCAAGGACACATATAGCTCACATTCAAGCCGTCCCATTAATTGAGCGTGGCTATCATTTAATAACACATGTGGTCCACATCAAATTTTTTATTGTCTGCGATGTAGCAGTACTCCTGGCATATTTACCTATTTGTCAGTCGATGTAGCAGCACTCCTCACATATTCTATCTATTTGTCAGTCAATGTAGGAATATTCCTCGTATGTTCTTGATGTGGCAGCACTCCTTGTATGTTCTACCTGTTTGTCAGCTGATGCATGAAAACATTAAAAAATAAAAATAAGAAACATTAAGAATATTTAAAAAAAAATAAAAACAATAAAAGCATTCTAAATGTTTTTAAAAATATTCGAGTTTGTTATTTAGCGTTTTTGTGTTTTTTTTTTAAAAAAGATAAAATTTAAATATTTTCCTAGAATAACTTGAGCACCGTTCATATAATATATTATTATTTTGAATAAGACTAAATTAATCTCAAGTGTAGTATGTTCTTAAATAAAAGTAAAAACAGTTGTACGGGTACCATTGTTTATAAAATTGGCAAAATGGGAGTTGTCACAATTCTCTAGAGTCATCTCTATGTTTAAGAGTTAAGTTTTGTACATTCAATAGTTTGAAACTAGCTAAACTGTGAATTGCCGTTTACATGAGAAAAAACAAAATGAGACCCATCCTCTCTTTTTGCAGAAATGTTCCAAGACTACAAAACTTGATCAACTCCACCAACATAAAATTTTCGCTTCTTTCTTGAGTTCTGGGGAAATTTTTACAATTGTCCAAATTCATCCCATTATTTTGGGTATTTTTAAACTTGAAACTAATCAAAATATATAAAATAATGTTTGGGTGTATGCTATGCAATTTCTTAAAGTTTCATCAAATTGCTTACGCAACAATTTGGTAAGATTTCACAATTATACCTTCAGAGCTTTTGTCTGCGCCAAAGAAGTGTTTTTTTATTTTTGTTTTCTATATTTTAGGACTTAAAATGATTTTCAGTACCCAGTAGGCACATACGTAAAAAAGACCATTTTTGAACGTTTTTTTAACGATTCGAGCGTCATTTGACCGTCTTTTGAAAGTTTCGAACATCTTTTGAACGATCAAAGCACATCTTTTTTAGGTCCCGTGCCCACTTAGTCGTAATTATTACAACCAAATCAAATTGTTGCCAACTATATGAGCTTGAGTCTTACTTAAAAGGAAAAAAAAATTGACTAGTTGTTCAGCTGTCCCAGATAATTGTAAATATTCAAAAAAACTTTTCTGATTTCTCTCTGTATTCAGCTCGCTGTCCTTATTCACCCCATTTTATGGTAACAAAAAAAAAATCTTCTAACAAAGAAGTTTTTCGTAGAGCCGCACCCTTTTATAACAACGCCCTTATTTCTTGAATATATAAAGATAAGATTAGTTTTATCTAAATATCCAAAAACAAAATTCAATATCTTGAAAATGAAACATTATCTGGTTTTATCCTCCTTATTTACTCAACATCAGCGCAAACGTAGCAAAACATTTTTTTTTCACATTAAAAAATTTAACCGGAACAACTTGAAGTCTTTCAAACGTAAACTTTTTTAAAAAATTTAAATTTGAAGACGTCGATATTGTTACCTCTTTGAGCCTTTATAAGAGTTATCGTGCCATAGGATAGGATTTTTGTAAGCAGATTCAAAAACTATATAACTTACTGATAGCCACTTATGAGCTAGCATTCAATCATCAATATTTTCAGTTTTGTCATCCGTAAACTTGTACTTATAGTCATACAAAAATTTAATAATTTTGTTTCTTGTTATTAATCAACTTTTAAAAAAAAATTTGACTAAACCTTGTTTTGCTGTCTGTTTAAACTATATGCTCTTTAATGTAATTTCTTTTACCAAAGCGCAAATAAAACAACACAGATGTTGCTTAGTTTTTTGCACATAAACTTCTCTTTGAGCTTCGAACCATTACTTTCACTTCATATTTGAACCATTACCTATCGTTGTCCTCGGATATTTGATTTAAATATATTCCGTTTTCTCAAGTCAATTAATTAGGCATTAGACAGTACTTTTAAACACTTCTAATAACTTTATGAAGTGCTCTAAAAAAAACTGTTTTTTATACTTGCTTACACTTTATATTAAACGCTCGGTACTTGATACTTAGTATGAATATATTTGGTCCTCTTACAAATAAAATAAGTTGGCATTGACTAATTTGACTATTTTACTATCGTCATTGTAAATTGATATTTACTTTTAAAATCGAAAGTACGTTTATATGCAGACTAAAATTTACTATTTCAACAAAAAATCTGAATTACTGAGCCTAAATTTTTTTTTTATTAACCTTTAAGATTTCTATTTTGTCTAACTTACCATAAAAAACTTATTCTTTATGACTTTGGCAAATTAAAAAGCCTTAAGAAACAAACAATCAAATAATCAAACAAAAGAAAGAAATTTTAATGATATTACTTTTATATGAAACTAAGGTTTATATGCCGAGGCAATAAACTTTACTTTTTTTGAACGTTAAAACTGCTTTTACACCACTAATTTCCATCAACAGAACATGTTTTGCAATTTGTCATTAGTTATTTAAAGGCTAAACGTAGACTTCTTATTTTTAATTAATAGATTCAAAATCTTTGCGAGAAAACGATAAATTTGTTTTTCTGTTATTTGTTCTCTCCTTAATCTTTCTACTATCAATGAAACAATTTTTATTCTAAAAAGTCAATTCAATTTGGGGCTTTTAACCACCGGATTTTTTCTAAATTTTACATTTATATGAAAAACTGTTTTGTATATTTTTTATGTGGTTTAATTTGTTTTTTAATAAATAAAACTGTAATATATAACATAAAAAAGAAATTTAATCAATACAGTAAAGCGTAATTAAGTATAAGGAAGTAAAAATTTATTTTACTGTTGTTATAGGTAAATTTATTGATGATGTCAATGTGTACATTTAAATATTTGGATGGAGCAGTTGGTATACTTTTGCTATTTTTTAATGAAAACATATATGCACGTAAAAGTGAATTTTTATAATAAACTATTGTTATTTTTAGAGATGTTTTCTCTAAATGGGCAATTCGATGTTAAAGCAAACAATCTTCTTACAACATTTAACATCTTTCCCAAAGAATATGAAATAACATTTGAAGTTTATTTAAGTTCATTTACTTCTGGAAACAATTATTGTATGTGTGCAAACTTGTTTCGATTTACCTCTGGGAACGATGATTTAAATATTAACGAAAGACTTTTAGCGGCATGGTTTACTACTTCGGGAACATTGACTTTTTATTTATTTATTAATAGTCACTCCGTTCAAGTGCTAAATGTTCCATTTAGCATAGGATGGAAAAAATTTAATATAAGTCAGCTACTTCTTCACGGAGCCTATATTTCTACCATACAAGTTGACGGTGTGAACATCTCTTCAGTAACAAATACTGATGCAGAAGAGTTTTACAATGTGAAATTGTATTTTTCTGATCCTTGGTATTTAGCGCAACCCGGAATGGTAAGGAACCTTTTAGTGACAAAAGGATGCTCAGGTGAGAACTTAATACATTTTATAATACAGAATTTCAACTATACTTTGTTTTTATAGTCAAACTTTAAATTAAGACCTTTAATACAATTAACCAATTTTTTTTATAACCACCGCAAGCTGGAGCATGCAAGATAATCTAAAAAATACAAATATTATAAACTTTTGAGTTATTGAGTGATATCGTAGCTCTCTCCTACATGCATTAATTATTTGCAAAAGGCTTGTTAAACGCTCATAAATTGATATTGCTCTTACCAGTCATAGATTAAATCTATATACTTTTTAATGATTTTAAACTGTGCAATAGCAGTAAGGGTTAAACTCTTTTTATCTACATCGTGAATTTATATACAAAAAAATTTATTTATCGTTTGACTAACAACCCTTACATCCAAATAGTGATATGGGTAAAAATGTTGGTATATTAACAGTCAAAGCATCTCATACAAATAAAATTTGTTGATGATACAAAAAATAGTATATCGTTAGCTTTCTAGCAAAAACATGTATTTGTCGTTTTAACATTGCATAGTTTAAATTTCAATCAGTTGAGCTTAATTAAAAAAAATTTATGAAAACGACTACACGTAACCGGGCTATGTTTGAGTTACTTAGTTTACTTAGAGTAAAATGGAGTAATTTTGGCACTTAAGAAATTTCGCAACCAACTGGTCTACTTTGATAACTCTAACTTTACACAAGAATAAGATTTTTTTATAATTCAAATTTTTATTAGAAGAAAAACAAATTTCTTATCAAATTATGTAAAAAATCTTCTTTTTGTGAAAACTTGATAAAAAACTAATTGACAAAAATAACCTATAAAATTTTTTTTTTTAATTTCTATTCGAAATTTAAAAGATTAAATATTGGAAGTTTTTCAAAGAATCTTTGTATTGTTTTTTTCTTTCTAATTTTGGTCAGTTCCAAAGTTATTATGGAAATACTAAATGGAGGAATTTGGCCACGTATCTATTTCAAATAGACATTTAAAATAGATACGTGGCCAAATTCCCAAATTACCAAAACAAGAGTAAGGGAAATAACATTATTTCCCTTACTCTTGTTTTGGTAATTAATTTTTATCAGTTCATGTTGGTCTTATAATCAATTCAAATTAATTAAATTGATCAATTATCAGCAACAACACCGCGAAACTACAAGAGAAAATACGTCACTAACTGTAGCAAAGAGCTAATGGAAAAAGCCATTGTAAAAGTTAAAGCTTGCGAACTGAGTTGTAAGCGAGCAGCAGAAATATACTGTATACCTCGAAGGAAACTAGGAGGAAGAATTCAATATCCAGAAAGGATTGCAGGGGCTATTACATTAACAAATCTCCCAAAATATCCTACATTTCTTAAAAAAAAAAGAAAAAAATAGGTAAAACAGGTGGAGGAGGGGGGGACATACCCGATACTTCTCAGTATCGATGACCATGCCCACACTTATTGAATATTGTTAGATTTCTTTTATTTAACTGATTGTAAATGTGTTTTTAAGATTTATAATTTAAAATAAAAAATTTATGTTGTAAATAACATAGGTGGCGAAATTCTCCAAAATTAGATTTTATTGGGGGAATTTCGCCACCCCATTTTTTCTGTTCTAATTATTTGAAAAAAAAATTCAAAATATGTAAAGTTTATAAAATATTATTAACAATAAAAAAAACTTCCATTTTCATTTTTAGTTCTCAAGTTATTTAAATTGAAATTACCCCATCTAACCCTATATAAAGTTAACTTATTACATTTTTTTAAATGTATCAAATTAGATCAATAATGAAATAAAAAAAAAAATAAAATAAAAAAGGAAAGAAACATTTTAATTAAATTTTTATAAAGGAGATTATAATTTTACAAAAACTTTTAAAACTGTAGTTTTATGTAAAATTTTCTAAAAGAATTGTATCAATTTTATCAAGTTTTATTTGTTTTATCAATAAAAAGTAAATAAAGAGGTAGTTGTTTTGTTTTTGAAGTTGAATAAAAGAGTGGCCAATTTGTTTTTTCAAAATATAGTAAAAGCTTATTCTTTTTAAACCAATCAGAAATTTTGCCAATTCAATATTTATATTTTGATATAGGGTAGATTTGGGTAATACGAACGCCTTAAGCAAAAATTGGAATATTTTCAAATATAATTATGCTGGATCCAAATTTTTTGCGAATAAACAATTTTTAGGGATCCTTACTCATGATCAACTAAGATATTTGGGCACCCGAAATTTTTTCTAAAAAACATAGAGGTTTTAAAAAAGTAGCAAAAGTGCTCATATTGACCGTTTGCAAATATGAGCACTTTAAGTAAGCTCAGAAAAATAACATTAAGTAAAAAAAAAAAAAAAATACCAACTTGACAATTAGAACTAACTTTTGGAATAAAATGATTCGTTATTAAAAAAACTTATCATCAAAAGATCAAATTTTAAGCCACTTTCTGTTGAAACAATACTACTATGTTTTCCACAACAAACAAACAAACAAAAAATAGTTTGTTATTTTTTTAATTTTATTAACTTAAACTTCTGAACAATAAAAATTTAAATTTTTTGATTTTAAATTACAGGAAAATATTTAATATTGTTAAATTATTTTAATTTTTTACTATGTTTTGTTTTTATTTAAAAACAATTAAAACCATTGCTATTTTAGCACTTTAAACTAGGTAATTTCAATGAAAAACACTGGGTAATTTGAGCATGCTCATATTACACAAAAATTGCATATTTAAATAAAGTCAAACTAAATATTTCTATGCATTATTTTTCAAACAAAAATGGATTGGATTTTTAGCTAACATATTTTTCTTTATGAAAAAATAAATTTCACTAATTTATCAAAATTTCGCGCCACAGATTTATTCATGCGTCATGATATTATTTTAACAACGCAAAAATTTTAACAGCGTTTTAATTAGATGATAGCACCTAATTACTGCATATAAATTTGCACTAATTGTACTGATTCCTGTTATCACCATATAAAGTGGATTCATGAAAATACAAAGTAACTTTAACTTCACTGCTTACATCTAAGAAATCTTTAAGTATGCTCATATTATCAAGGTGCTCATATTATCCTAATCTACCCTAATGTTGTTATGTCATTATCAGCAAACATGACTGTAATTAAAGCTTTACGAATATTATTTATGTCAATGAGAAAGAGAAAGTTACCCGAGTATAAAACCCTGGGATATCCGGGTCGGATAAAGTATTATTCGGTATCTGATATCTGGCCGGATAACAACTTTAACCAGTTTTAATATACCGGATATTTAATGTTAAAGTCATTTGAAAATTGGAAGAAATATAAAATTTTTTATATATTTTGAAATAATCTAATGTTAAAAGTTTTTATTCAGTGTTGTTATTATTATTATTATTATTATTACTATTATTACTATTATTATTATTATTATTATTATTAAAATACTACTAAAACTATTTACGCGCAACAAATACATCAGTTTATCACACATTTTTATTTTCTTATCTCCACGTTGAGGTAGCCTCGATCGCTTTTTCTCATAAATACTGAAAACAATTTCTGCAAATACAGAGGATGGATGTGGTGCTAGTAACTTCTCTTTATGTTTCCAATAACAATCTCATTATTTTTTTCTATAATCGAGTCATTAAAAAACATCAACTCTCTGAGCAGCTTTAACAAAGGAGACTTGATCAGAATTTATTATGAAATTTTTTTGCGTGATTATGCTGTGGAGTTGTGGAAAATAACTTCTGACCATATTTATTTCATCCCCTGCTTATTTTCTCTCCACATGGAATGCAAATTGCTGTGAATTTACAGCTACCATAATATTTAGAAAAACTTCCTAACAAAACTCACCACTTTGAAGGTTTATCACAGAAATACTTGGTCATAAAAAATATCCGTCCGCATAATTTTCAAATTTCCAGGTATTCGATATCCGATTGGATAGTAAAAAAAATTTTCCGGGACACCCCTAATAAATTTACAGGATCATTCTTTTTACAATAAGCAAGTTGTTTACGGTTTGCTTGAAAAACTTTTAAGTAACAATAAAACATGCCCTTTAATTCAATAATATTAATTTTTTTGGTGGAGAATTTTCTGATCAAATGTATCAAAAGCCTTTGATAAACCAATGCAAATTTCTAAAGTATGTAATAAGTTTTTCAAAGATTTAGCAATACTGCGAGTAATTAGGAGTATTGCGAGATTTGTTGATTCTTTTTTTTTTAATTCCATTTTGATTTACATATAGTATATTATTTTACAGTAAAGTGATTATAAAATACGTTACCCAAAATTATTTTTAAAACTTAAAAAAAAAACATACAAAACAAAGATTGGACGATAATTTGTAAGACTTGTTGCATCACTTTTTTTGAATATTGGTGTTGAATATTGGTGTAACTAGCTATTTTAAAATGCTCTGAAAAATTCTCTGTTTTATTGAACAACGTAGAAATTTAATTAGTATTTTTTAAGGGTTTAACATTTTGTTTATAGTGATCAACTAATTTGTTTGGCATGAACATTCTAAAAGATTATTTAAATTCTATAAAAGATAAATCAAAAGATGTTTGGAACCAAGTTGTAGAACAATCACAATCATTACATTTATTTGTAATCAAAGGAAATTTTTAGCTAGATAGAGGCCAATTGGTACAAAACATTTTATTTAATTTATCAAAAATTTCAGTTGGATTAGAAGAAAATTTATTATTAGTTTTTAAAATTTTGGGCAGTGCGCACGTTTTCGTCTTTTGCATACCAGTAAAATCCTATACAATATTCCAAGCTCGCTTTGAGTTATGCTTGTTCGTCTCATGTAAAATGGAAAAATACAGTTTTTTTAAATTTTACGTTTGCCTTTCGAACTTATTGGTATAATTTAAAAAAAAAAAATCATTTTTTCTTCTGTTTTGCTTTTTAAGTATTTGGTATATAATTTTTGCTCAACTTTTGAGGATAATCTGAGATCTTTTGTGACCCAAAGCAATATTAAACCGTTGATGTTTATTATCATCATGTGACATAAAAATTTTTAACTACACAATTATTATGGTATTAAATAAAATCCAGTTAAATGCCACCTAATAATAGTATTAAAACTTCCTTTCTTGAATGTTATTTTTAATGTATCAATCAAAAATACATTAGAGTTTTTGATTTGACCAGAATATGGACAATAGCAGCAACTTATATTTAAGTTTTCCTTTTTTTTCTTTATGGTTTCAACTATTAAAACCTCTTTGTTTTCATTAGAACTACTTATGTCAGGCCTATGGTTGCCAAAGAGAGGGGCAAATAGGGCATATCTGCCCCGTATGCCAAGATAATAGGGGCGCTAGAAAACGCAATTTTGGTTACAAAAATGTAAATGAGGTAAAAACATGGCTGACATTAATGGTCAGTTGAATGCTTGATTGTCTCAAGAAGTTACTTTAATGTTGGAGCTTTTCAGCTATGAAAAAACTGCAATTTTCAAATAAAAAATTGCTCTTGTCCAATAATGCGTAATATTATTCAATATCGTTCAGTTTGTTCTATAACTACATCATTCCTTTTATTTTTGTTATTTATTGCAATATTTAAAATACAAATATTTAAAAAAATTTATTTTCAAGTGAAGATAGCGTTGAAAAATAAATTAATAAAATAAAGATTCCGGATTCTTAAAGAAGACGATTAGGTCTTGTCACAGAGAATCGCTGTTAAAGAAATTAAAAGGTTGTTAAAAACCAGTTTAAAAAAGTTGCGTCAACGCTTTCTCATTAAACTAAGCATATAATAATAAAAAAAAATGATGTGTTTAAAATTCCAAATAATCAAAAGTTATCCAGAACTTCAGCACGTTTTTAAAAACCTTGTCGAAAACCGTTGGAATAACGTAGCCCAGGAAATAGTTGATGTACCAGGATACAGTTGATGTACCTACAGTACACTCTCTTAAAGTATTTATATGATGCTAATTTGGCTGCAACAATGTCAATCGTCACCATATGAATGCCTAGTGTTGCTTTCCTTTGTCAATAATACATTTTTATGCATAAGTTTTATTGATTGTTTTAATAAATAACTTTATAATCATTTTGTTTTTAGCTGCAGTCCCACTAAATGGACGATCTTGCATTACAAGCTTTCGGACACCAGACGTTCAGCTCAGATTGCAAAACAAAATGCAAACCTAAAGCATATTAATATTGCGCTCTATAGCCGTTGTTTTAACTTTAACTAAAATATCAACCCATGATGCGTAGATGACTTGATTTTGTCAGAATTTTTTGCAAAGAAAAGGATGATAGAAAAATTGCAATGGATTTGGACACGCAGTTTTTATCTATGAGTTTCCCAAACATAAGCTTTAAGAAAATATCTTTAACGTCATTTCATTCAACAAAATCATTTTAAGATTACGATTGGGAAAACGATTTCTTTAAGATTCTCATTAATCTGGTTGAAAGATCAAGAAAACGTAAAATTAAAAGCTTGTGAAATGGAAGACAACTTTAAGAAAGATACTTCACAAACTGTAGGAGTTTTCATTTTTTACTTGTGGAAACACTTTAGGCTTTCTTAACCAAATATACTTAAAAGGGTCTATAGCTTATTTTCTAATCTATATGCATTCTAATTTTTTAACGCAATGTCAGACCTGTTTCAGAAAGTGAACGGCCTTTAAGTAAAATTGATTTAAAATAATGCATGTATAGTCACTATAGAACAAGACATTTAGATCGCTCATCGGACATACATGTTTAAAATGATTCGGATACAACTCTGTTGTAAGATTATATAATAATAACAGTTTTTTTCTAGTTAAAAAAAAGCAAGAAAAAGAGTGATTATAATATTAATTTAAAATAATCTGTTTATTAATCCTAATCACCGAATGTGTTCCATTTAGTTCAGATTAGATTTTCTTTAAAATAATTTATTAAAAATAATAACCTATTCATTAACTTTTATACTTATACATACTTTTGATTAAAAAATATGTATATTTATAGAGGCGTCTAATTGCAGCTATGCCCCCGACGTCATGAAGCTCTCAGCGGCCCTGGTCAGGTGTCATAATAAACCTCAAACAATTTTAAATTTAAATTACTAAGCCACCACCGCTTTTTTAACTTTGTTGCTCAAGAGAAACGTTATTTTGAGACTCTACTAAGTTATTTTTTATGCTTCCTCTAACAATATTTTCAGTTTGAGTTTTTGTGTTCGCCTTTAGCTTCGGCAAGTTTGACTAAACTTTATCACATTTTTCGCTTATATAAATAACATTTTTTGCTTATATAAGTAACATTTTTACTTAAATCATCAATTTCAAGCTTAATAACTTTATTTTTATCTTCTATAGTGTTAATATGAATTGCCAACCTATCAATTTTGTTGGTATAAATTTTTAGAATTGTACTTTAAATTTCCTTTAATTTAGCAAAATAACAGTGTCCTCAAATTTTGCTCTCAATGTAATGACAAATATTTTTTTTTTTTTATATTGCTGGAAAAATAATAAAAAGAATGCAACATTTTTGTTGCAAAAAAATGTTTTGATCAAATTTAATAGTTGAATGTTTTGAGTAACAGAATTCAGTATTTTTTGTTTATATTAGGTGTATTTTTGGCCATTTTTTAAGATTTTGAGACTGTGCAACTTGATGTTTCTTATAGAAAGTGTGACCTTTAAAAATGAACCAAATAGCACAAACCTTCCTTAAGTTGTAAGAATTAGTTCTTTTGATTTATTTTAAACAACTTTATATGCTAACTAATTGTTATACAAAGATTGCATAAGTTCTTAATTTGTTATAAAAAAATTTATTAAATAAAATCGATCAGAGGTTTTTGTATAATTTATAACAAAATACGGTGTTAGGTAAGCTTAAACTTTACATAATTTTTTAACAACAACGTTATGGCAATGGGTACAACACATCTAAATTGCATATAAATTAAGTATGGTGTACCATTGATCATTTAGCTAATTTTTTAAAATGCTAAAAGTTATACTTTATAGTCAAATGATAATAAAGTCAAAGTTATTTAGCTTTGAAATGTCTCAAAATGGTTCAATTATCTACAAAACAATCCCACATGCAAGTTGGCACATTAGACCTTTTGAAACGTCTTAATATATACTAGTCAAACTAACAAACTTATGCATAACTATAATTAACTAGTTTGTATAAACATATAAATTGATAAGAATATCTCTTTGGACTTTTTGTAAAGTGACGATAAAATCTTATGTTGTATCTTATGTACGACGTCTTTTAATTAATTTTACTTAACTGGTAGATATTCCTCAGGTTAAATTATTTTGTTGCTTTACTAATTTAAAAACAGAATAAGGTCATTTTGGTTGCGGTTTTTTTGTTGAGAGTTGTTTGAAAGTATACTTGTTTCGTTGTTTTTTCTATCAACAAATTTGATTAGCGTTACTTTACGTTGTATAGTTTTTTTTTTTTTTTTTTTCAGATACAGCCTTACAACAGATAGGTACATTTTTTAAATTTGTTTGTGTCCAAGTATTTAAACAAATCTTTTATTTTTGTTGACCATTTGTTTTAAATCATATTGATTTTTTTTTCTGATAGTAAAACCCTATGTGAATTTAGATCATTTATCATTAATGTGTTGAAATATTTGGCATTTTTACTTCTTTTATGTATGTGGATATATATTTTATATTGAATTTTAATAGCCATAGTTTTAACTATATCATTATTTTTGAAGGAACTCTTTGAGTCTTTATACTTGAAACTAATCTGATTTAGGTCAGCTTTATGTGATCATATTTTATACTAAGCTGTAGCGAACTTTTGATATGATTTATTATAAAATATATTTTATAATAATATTTTATTATAAAATATATTTTATAATAATATTTTATTATAAAATATATTTTATAATAATATTTTATAATAACCAAATCAAAAATTTTTTTTTTGATTTTCACATGCACAATTTTCGTCTTTTATTATTATTCAAAGAATTTCTTATATCCTTCACTACATTTTTAAATCTTAACATTTTTACAGGCGATTTGAAATTTTTTAGTTCGTTATAAAGTATTATTATAAAATATATTTTGTAATAAATTTTATATTTCTATTTATTAAGTTAATTGTTTAATCAATTAACCAAATAAATAAAAAATTCCAGAAAATCAAAATGTTGTTCTTATATGGTTCAAAATGATGTTTATATATTTAAAATGATGCTCGGATATGAGCTCAAAAATATTTTTGATCAAGGCGTAGATGAACCAGCAAAAACTAAAGATTTTACTGACGAGAAGATAGTATAAAAGTCATTTTCTAAAAAAAGTTCAACCTCACAGATGTTCGTTTCCATTCATTGTTGAAAGGTTTGTACAACTTGTTTCTAAGGCTGGTTGTAATACTTTTGTAAAAGAAGGTCGTCATAAACATTTT
>NC_088928.1:13797500-13900000 GCF_038396675.1 Hydra vulgaris
AAATGTTAAGATAAAGAAAATTATTCAAAAGGAAGAAAATGGACAACTTAGTTTCTTAGAAAACGATAGAGGCTTTAAAGCAGAAGAATGGGTAGATAAAAATATTTTACAAGGAGAAAAATCAAACTTTATTGACTTTTTATGGAAGCGCTAGGTTGTGAACAAGAACAGTCAATTCAAAGATTTTTTACTGCAGAACATCTTAATCTTGTTTGGGAAAAATATTGGTAGTAAAAAAGTTTAATTAAAGAGAATACTTGTTATTTTTTTTAAAATGAAAAAAAAAAAAACTTTGTGTGAGGTGAGAAAGGGGGTAAAGGAGGAGTTTATTATATATTTTGTGATACTTTGTGACAAAGATGGGAGGGAGGAAGTGGTCTAAAAGTTGTTTTTTGTGCGACATATTTAGAAATGACCCCTCATAACGTATGAGCTTGTGTGAAAGTAAAAAAAAATTATGTCAAATATATGGTCAAAATAGCCACTTTGTTTTAAATTAAATAAATATTGAAACGAAATAAATAAATAATGAAAAAATTGAAATTAAATAAATAAGTATTGCAATAATGTGGGCATGCGCTTCAAAGCTAAACTGCGGAAAAAACTCAATTAAAAACATTACAAATGTATTTCATGGTAGAGTTTTATGATAAATATTTTTATATATATTAGAATTATAATATTTTTAAAAATTCACTTATTATTCTAAAGTTGTTATTTTTATTTATAGAAAGCAATTTTTACTGCAAACCATTACTAGAAGTAACATATGATGCAGATATATTTTTGTAAGTGATGATTAAATACTATTTGTCAAATTTAATCACTAACAGTTTAAGCTTTTTATTGTACAAGCTAGACAACAATAAGGAAAATAGCATTTGACCAAAGTATAAACGTGCATATGGTAACATTTAAAATAAGTAGACACACCAAAATACGGCAGAGATTTAAGACAAATAATCGAAAACTATTATATATTAGTAGTAGAAAATCACTTAACAAAAATTTTTTCCATTTAACACTGTGTTTCATCAACAAAGATTCATCAGAAAATCATTTCCTGATGAATCTTTGTTGATGAAACACAGTGTTAAATGGAAAAAATTTTTGTTAAGTGATTTTCTATTACTAATATAATTGCTCTGTTCTTTTAAGAACATTGAGCACTCTATTGTGTAGAATACAACAAAGATTCAACAAAGATTCATCAGAAAATGATTTTCTGATGAATCGTTGTTGATGAAACACAGTGTTAAATGGAAAAAATATATAAAATATATATATATATATATATATATATATATATATATATATATATATATATATATATATATATATATATATATATATATATATATATATATATATATATATATATATATATATATGAAGACTCCATGGAAAGAAACGGCAGAGTCACATTGAAAATTTTAACATTTTACTCTTTCTAGGTTTTTTAATCACAATAGCATATTTTGTATTTGAATTCAAATCAAATAAACGATTTGATGCATATTTAAAGTTTGATGGAATGAAATCTCGTTTCTTCATTATTCAAAAAATTACCTCCCCGAAAAACTAATTTTTAAGAATGTAAATAATGTTCGGCACTTATTAAAAGACATCATCCAAGTTTACTTTCCTTATTTTTTGAATTATCAATACTTATAATGATAGCTCTAAGTTCTCGCTTTTCAAAATAGTAACAGATGACTTGGTTGATGTAAATTTAATAAAAATGGCGGCTTATGAACAACCATTAGAAATGCCAAAAGAAATCCAAAAAATGAAAAAGTAATGAAAGATTGCGTGAAAGTAAAAAAAACAATGGCTAGCATCGCATAAAACAGGACCTGATTGTAACTGTAAAAGGTTGAAATGCTTCGAAATTGTTAAAAGAGAAGATAAAATTTTTTTACTAAGTTCTTTTAACTCCCTAGCCAGCATGGATGCTCAAGATTCGTATCTTGCTAGTTTAATAACTTTAAATAATGTTTCAAGAATAAGAACGAAATATCGATTTAAAGGCTATAATAGCAGTTACAAATGTAAACTTTTTATTACAAATCAAGAGGTATTTACGAGTAAGAGTTTGTTTGTTCATGTTTGTTTTTCTGCATTTACTTCAATCTTTGAGATAAAGAAGGGAAGATTGGAGACAATAGAAAGAAGTCTTTTAGCCACAGGCAAATTATAATTTTTTATTAAATACATTGATGATTATAAAAACTTTATTCTTGATGAAAGTTTTTAACATCATTATTCACATATTAAAACTACGTTTTTTCATTATATAGGTCACTCGCTTCATAATCAAAGAGGAAAACACAAAAATCATTATTAAAATTTTACTCCAAAACTTAAAAATAAGATATTTGATCACATTTCTTCTTTCGGAGGTTGAGAGTCCCACTACTCTCGAAATAATACTAGGCGACTATACCTTCCTGAATAACTGAATATTACCAAGATATTTAACCTGTTTAAAATCAAGTATGGAAATGATAAATTGTAATGTGGATCTTATCGCAACGTATTTAATACTAATTTTAACATTTCATTTGGGTACCCTATGACTGACACTTGTACTGAGTTTAAAATTAAAATTGAATGAGATAAAATTACAAAAAGAACAACACCACAAAGATGCAGAAACAATTTGTGTTAGAAAACGAAATGCATGGTTTAAAGCGCAAAGAGAACAAAGATTTGAGTCAATTGCTTTTGACTTCCAAAAAAATCCTTATTTACCAAATCTATCAACCAATGACTTTTACAACAGAAGAAAATTGGCATTTTATCATTTAATATTCACGTGCTTTCAAATAATGAAGTTTTTTCGTATTGTTATGATGAAACTATTTCTAGAAAAGGGGCTGATGAAATAACTTCAGTGTTATATGATTTCTTTATGAGACAGTTAGACAAAGAAATTCGATCTGTAGAGCTATTTTGTGATTCATGTGCCGGCCAAACAAAAACTATACATTAATTCGTTTTATGGATTTCCTTATTCATGAAAAAAAAAAAGATTTGACTTCATTAAAGTTATGTATCCAGAGCGCAGACATTCTTATGTGGAATGTGAAAAAGATATGGGGTTAATTAATTTCAAAACACCCGCATGTATTCCATCAGATTGGATTAAGAATTTCAGAAATGTTCGTAAAAGACCCACTTTATTTCAAGTTGTAGAACTGATGCAAGATATGGTAAAAAATATAACTGATTTTTAAAGACCATTTTATAAGAACAAACGTCCAATTTATTTTAGAGGAAACTCAACTGGCATTATATTTCATCGTGATTTGTTAAATGAATTATTGTTAAAAACAAATTTAAGAAATAATAGGAAGAATGCTATAAAAGGTGAGATCCCGATTCTATATAATGCAAAATTTTGCATCTCCGAGGCAAAGTACAGAGACCAACAAGTACTAAAAAAGTTCATATCCAATGCAAAGTTTTATGATTCTCTGCCTTACAATCAGGAGCTTGTCTAGACATTTTATGAAAATATTGACTCTAAAGATGATGAATAAATAGACACCTTTTTTCATTTGTAGTTTGACCTTTCTTTTTTTTTTTTTTGTTAATATTTCTTGAAAGATTTTTAAAAGTTAATTTGTTTTTTCTTTATCCTCATTTGAAATAAAATAATTAAATAAATAATAATCACAAGATATTGAAATATTGGTATTAAGATAAAAATTGAGAATACACATAAATATTAATTTTTTGGTTACATTGTATTTACCCATAAAAATTTAAAGCTCATAATTATCAGAAAAGACTCCCTGCAATAATAACCTGTTTGTACTTACAGTTTTGTGAAATCTGTATGGGCAAAGCTTTAAACCTTAGAATTAAAAAGAAAAATTGCATTTTGTCATCAACAACAAAAAAGTACTTTTAGTTTATACTGGCCCCAAGACTGTTTTAAGGTCGATACTAGATTCCAGTGGCGAAGTCGGTTGATAAAAAAGCTCCTGTCTGATTTTATTTATAAACCAATATAAAAAAAATAAATAATTTAACTTTTTACTTGATCTAAAAACTAAAAAAGACGTTATAACGGGGAAAAAAACGGCCAAAAAATCTTTACTTAAAAAAGAAAGTCTCAAATGAAAATTATTGCACTTAAACTAAAAATATAACCTTAATTGCATACGAAAATGGTTATTTTTGCGATATACTTTAAAAATGAACACACTTTTCCTAAAAATTCAAAACTTATATAGGTTTAAAAGTTTAATATCTCAAAATGAAAAAATGTGACCCTGCCGTTTCTTACCGGGAAGTCTTCATATATATATATATATATATATATATATATATATATATATATATATATATATATATATATAATATATATATATATATATATATATATATATATATATATATATATATATATATATATATATATATATGATATATATATATATATATATATATTTATATGTATATATATATATATTCATATATATATATATATATATATATATGTATATATATATATATTTATACATATATATATAATACACACATATATATATATATATATATATATATATATATACATACATATGTATATATATATATATATATATATATATATATATATATATACTTGATGGTTAGATGTTAAATTGTTTTCTATTGATTAGCAAAGTGTTTACTTTTATTATTACTTGTATAATCTTTAATATAAAAAAAACATGGCCGTCCGAAAAACACGAATATTAAAAAAGGCAACCGAGAAAAAAATAATAAATATCGAGTACAAACATTTTAGTTCACAGACCTGATTGAAACATTTTTGTGAAAATGTTTTTACTAAGAATACTTTTCCTTTTATCTATTATTATGTTCTATTTAATATTCATATAAAACAACAGAAATCAATCATAAAAGCCAAAATATTTTTATAATAACTTTTTGACATGCCACTTGTTTCTAATGTTTAATATAAGTTACAAAAACGAACATTAGAAAGTATTGCTAGGTAAAACTTTTCCTTCGTTAAGCGAAACAAACAAATACGTACGTTTTTAACAACATTTTATTCAACCTGAAATAAAAAAAAATTATGTTTTACTTAAACTTTTACAAGGACATTATAAAATTAAGTGGAGCTTTTTTATTCGGATTTGTTGAAAAATACTTGCATCTTATTTGAACCTGCCAAAACGTTTGAAAATTACGTATTTTACAGAGCTGTCCTTAAGCACATTGAGTAATCACTCAATGGGCCACTTAATAATACCACCGCAGGAAAATATTTTTCAAGTTTAAAGAGTTTAAAGTAAATGAGTTTGTAGGATAATAAAATGGATAAAAAGAAATAAATGAAAATAAATAAATCATAGTAATTTAAGTTTTAATAATTTAATTATGTACCAAAACTTTTAAATAATTACCAAACAAAACTTTTGATTACAAAGCTAAAAGATTAATTGAGCTTTAGAATTCGTATTTATACAAATGTTGGAAGAAAGAACAGATGTTGCTTGTATTTGGGATCTGTGATCAAATAAAAAAGAAGAACACCAAAATTAGTGTAATTATCGAAACAAATTGGCAGAGTAAATTTTAGGTTAAAAGTAGTTAAAAGTTCTCAAGAAAAATAAAAAAAAAGCTATCCTCCAAAGGTAGAAAGACAAAACATTTCAACAGGCTTTTAACAAATATTCTCTATTAAATTTATGCGTTGAAACTTAAATCAAATTGACAAAAAAATTGGTTGACTACATCATAGCGAATGGTGTAGTGGAAGTATTTATCAATAGATTGGGTAGTCTTACAAGTGGTAGAGATATTGTAGGCGGTTTACGGAAACTATGAGTTTAAGAAAGAAAAAAAATTGGCCCCAGTCCTTTATATATTTAGATTTTCTTTCCTAAACAAAGTTTCTAACAACTGTGTAAAAATTAGTTTTTAACTTGTTTTAGAAGGGGGTGCATTTCTTTACCCTTTATAAATTGAGAAACGCCAAAGACATAGCTAGAAACAGTAAAACATGTGTTGCTGTTGCCACAGGTAACACTTATGTTGCAACTATATTGGTGACCGATTTTAGGTATATAATCTATGAATAACATCAGTATAACGGTCGGCGTATAAAAGAAGCATTGTTGTACCTTGTAAAACTATATTTTGTTTGCCCTAGCATAAAATGTGTGTGATACTGAGTTGAGTTTGAATCGATAATTGAATCTTTCTGCGGTGAAATAAATAATTTCACGATTTGAATAACGTGCATTTAGCTTTAAAATAACATAAAAATGCTGCTAATTACTTTTTGCAAAAAAAGTTTTACGGTAAAAGCATTTGTTTTAAAAGATTTTAATATCACAAATAATTTTATATGTTGCAAATCATATTTTTGTAAAAGAATATACATTTTCTTATCTTCAGTGTATGCAAATGCTTTTGATACCACAATTCGAGGGCGATTGTAAATGTCATATTAAAAAAAACGTTGTTTGATGCAGCAATAATGTATTTAAAGTAAATAAACTGTTACGTGAAAAAAAAAAGACTTTATTCATATAGGCTAACTTAATCAAACCTCGCCGACATCCACACCAAAATTACAGTTAAAAGGCATTTTATAAACCTACACTGCAGCACAATACATCATTCGATAGCTTAGTCTTTCAGCTATAAAACTATGCAGACTATTGTAGACTTTTTAAAAGTGTTTGGCATTACCATTAAAAACTGTACTGTGTGTCAAAAGCACTGAATCTTGCCCACTTTAACTCAATCTTGCCATGTTGATTTAAAGTCGCCCACTGTGTGCCTTTTAAAAAGAACTTATACTCGCCTTGGGTGACGTTATATACAGGTTGGTGAGATTAAATCTCGTTAGTTAATTTGTATATTCAATTAAACTACTTTAATGAAAAAAGTAAAAAATCATGGGGTTTTTGTGAATGCAAACTTTCACCCCTCCCTATTTTCAGACCTGGATCTGGATGGGACTTTTAATACAAGGATTGCGAGTTCGAATCCTGTTCGAAGCAATTTTATGTTATCGGTTAGCCTTGAAATAGGGAACCAACTCATTAAATGCTGATGCCCAAGTGGCGGTGCTTTGTGATAAGACCATTAGGTCTTATCACAAAACTAATAAGACCATTAGGTCTTAACGCACATAAGACCATTAGAGTATTCTTAAATAAAAATAATAAAAAATTTTACATATATAATACGAAATTGTATGCATTTTTTATTATATGAAAGAGATTTTAGTACATATTAGTCAGTATTGTTCTCGGGACCAACCCATGGTTGCAATAAAGATGATAGTGAATTGAACTTTTTTTGTCGCTGTAGACTTGTTGGCACAATTTTCTAATTTTTTTTTCTCAGCCAATACTGTTTTTTCTTCTTTTTCTTTGAGTCACTTAGCAGCATTGATAAGTCGCAGTTGTTTTCCTTCGCATTTTAATCTTTCCTGTTCGATTTTGTTGTGGTGATATTTCAGCTTTGCTGAGTATGCTTCTTGAGAAGTTAAAACTAAGTATTTTAGCTGACCTTGTCTGTCCGCTATCTTTTTCCATGCGGTGGCATTAGGATATGCCAAGACATCATCATCTCCATCACCTGCACATATATAAAAACATATATTTAATAAAAATAATAATATTTAAATAATTTTAAAGATTTTAAATTACTTTAAAATTTATTAAAAGTTGCATTGTTGCTATAAAAATATTGATCACTTCGTGAAATGATTGACTTACCAGGGTAGGATGAGTTTGCAAACGAAAAATCCGAAACTGTAGCAGATTTCAATTTTGTTGTTATAAATGGTTCTAAGATTTCATTTTCTTTTAGCTTAGTAAGAGTGTTACTAAAAATTTTCACAATGAAATCAACATTTTTTTCTTCAACTGGATTCCCAGCCAACATTGACATACGGGTACCGTATGGGGCCCATACGGGTCGTCAACTGGGTCCCATATGGGAAGACCAACGGTATCCTGCCGGATATTGGCCGCGGTTTTCCTCTGGGACCCATATGGGTATGCCCGCTGGGTATCCCATATGGGTCCCAGTCAAATTCCGTACTTTAAAACCGTATGGGGCCCATTTGGGTTTGCAACTGGGACCCATATGGAAAATCCATCGGGAACCCGCCGGATCTTAGCCGCGGTTTTCCTCTGGGACCCATATGGGTATGCCCGCTGGGTTTCCCGTAAGAGTCCCACGAGGTTTACCCATTGCAAATCTTAAAAAACAACGTCTAAATGTTTAAAATTTACAGAAGAAGCAAATTTATATTTAACTTGATTGGTTTATTTCAACAAAAATAATTGAAATTACAGTCGAAATTAAGCAAACTTTTAAACGATTCTTTATTCGTGTAGTGAACACTTTCACGGTTATCTCGCAAATTGGAAGCTTTTCCATTGTTGTTTAAACGACTTCTTTGAAAACCTCTTTACACAATATCTTGTTTCATATGACCTGTAAAAAAATGAAAGTAAACTATTTGTCTCAAATTTTATAGGTAACATAAATTATTTTTAATGTTATAAAACTCTAACAATTTCTCCTAAAACTCTTCAGATAAAAAATGCAATTTTAACCATCGAAGGTAGAAATATACAATTTTTAATTTTATAATCAACATTTATTTAAACGTTTTAAAATATCCTTGTAATAAATAAGCACATGCTTGTGATTCATATAATAAATTGATAAAGTTCCTTTAGTTACTGATAAATAAATTATATAAAACTATTATATAAATATAATTTTATATTTATATTGAATATAGTTTGATATATACTGTTTAACTTTATATATAGGGGAGAGTGGGGCACCATGATACACTTTTGGTTTTTGTTTTGTAACTACTTTTTTAAACACGCTTTTTTTAGCGATTAGCGCAATTTGTATATAAATATTATACATTGAAAATTAATTTCTTAAATTATCAAAATTAAAGAGTAAAAACTTATTGAGTTATAGTCAAATTTTGTATCAGTTTGATAGTCTATGGGGCACCATGAAACAAGATAACAAAAAAATTATAAAATGTAAGAAAACAATACAAAAAATTATATAAAAAAAAAGAAACAATATTTTCTAAAGGTTTATTATAATTTTTTAAAATTAAGAATAGGAATCATGTTCATGTTCAATAAATCACTTTCAGAAACAAAATTTTTATTTTTATTTTTCTGATAAGATAGCTGTTTCTTTATCTTCTTTTTCTTTTCTTTACTTCAGTACAATTTTTGTTGGTGCATCTGTTGCTATTATACTGCTAGCATTTTGACAAGGTTTTCTTTTATTTTTTTCTTTCAGCGGCCTTCAGAAATCCTTTAAACTAAGAAGGGCTTAAAAAAGTTAATAATTTCAGAATCATTGGCTTGACTTGTACTTGGCTCGGAACTGACAAAAGGCTCCTAAAGCTTTCATGGTGAGAGTAACAAGTTATTGGTATTCAGAGTTTTTTCCAGTGTTTGTTTGATATTTATTTGGATTGTTTCTATCAGCAACAACACTACATAAAAAATCTGCTTCTGAATATACATTCTTGTCAAAAGGAAATATTCCACTTTTCCTAAATCCATTTTGAATGTTTGTGATAGTAAAACACTTTTCATATGCTATGCTAACACAAGATGCAATTTCGTAAATATTCATTCTCCAGGGATGATTTAGAACACTCACAGTGACACTCTAAGATAGTTTAGAAGCCAAGATTTTACTGTGTCATTATAATAAACTTTAAATGGAGCAAATAAAAAAACATCTAGGGGCTGCACTTTGTGACTACTATGTGGTAGCATAGTACGATTAGTAACACTGTTACGTTTAGCAAGATCAAGAGCTTTTTTAAATAAGTGGCTCTCGTGATTATCAGATATAAGTAGAGATACATTTTTCTTTGACGAGAGTTTTTTGATATAAAATATTGAACTACTTCTACAAACAACTCTGTATTCATCCATCCAGTTGGATTTGCAAGAGCAAGAAATCCAAATGGTGAATTATTAGGCATATGTTGCTTATAGATCTTTAATATACAACATGTGTTCATAATACATTTGAGAGCAGGTGGCAATTTTCTTGATTCATTCAAGAAAATCAAAGATTTTCTTGCTCTTCAGTAAATACTCTTCTTGTAAAAAAAATGGGTTTTAGAAGTAAGGATTTCTCCTTCTTTTATTCCTTTTTCGTTTTTACATATCTGTATACATAAAAACACATATTTTGAATTTGCTTTTAGTCACTTATACAAATTTCATTTACTAAGTAGAACAAGCACTTATTGGTGCAGAATTCATGAGCATAAATTACCTGAAAAAGGTACTGTGATTAAAATCAACTTTTTCTGGAGCATTTAATGAACATCCTCCAATAAAATGTTAAGTGAACACTCTCCAGTTAAAACTAAATCAACACCTACCTTCATTAAACTACTCGAGAAGGTTCCTTTACTAGTTTTTCAATAACAATGAGGCTTTACAATGTATAAAAGTTCAATTATGGTCAAATCATGATTTAATTGCATGCTAAGCTTTAATTTACATCTATAGATTTGATATATAACAGAAATCAGTATAAAAACATAAAATAAATGAATGGTAATCCTTCATCAAAAAAGTATTCATATACATATATATATATATGTATATAAATATATATATATATATATATATATATATATATATATATATATATATATATATATATATATATATATATATATATATAAAGGTAATAATTTAACTTGTTTAAAATTTTATTAATAGTGGTTTTATAAACAAAGTAAGAAAAAAAGTTTTTTCAAAAAAAAAATTTAAGATTTTTTTTTAGAGAAAACTTTCACACATTCACAAACACATGTAGGCATAGATTCAACTAGTCGGATGCATAATTCTCTAGGAAATTCTTTCCAAAGCTTTTCTAACGCCTGCTGTAATTGCGCAGCACTAGCTATGCTCTCTTTGACCAATCTCTTGTCTATCCAAGCCCAAATGTTCTTGATGGGATTGAGATCTGAAATAAAAAGCCGGTCAAGGCATGACCACAATGTTTTTCCGATCAAGCCACTCTTTAATCAAGATAGCAGTGTGAGCCGTAGCGCCATCATACTGAAAAATCCATTGTTGTTGTTCTCCTTAAAAAGCTCTGGCTGATGGCAAAAGTTTACTTTCGAGGATCTCTTTATAGTTGTACTAATTATATCTGCCATTATAAATGTTGTATGACCCTGTTCTTATATTCGAGAAGCATCCCCATATTCCTACTGATCCTCCTCCACCTTGTATCCTTGGTACACAAAAACACCCTTTGAATTTTTCACCAGCCAGCCTCTTGATGAATAATCTTGACTTGTAATTTATCACCTCAAAATTAAATTCGTTGCTGAAAATAACTTTGGCCTAGTCTTCTTCAGATCAGTGAAGTCTTTCTCTACACCACTTTAATCTTTTTAGGCAATCTGAAACATGCAAAAGTGGATTTCGAGCAGCGACATAGCAATCTAAGTCTTACTTATTTAGGGATCTTTGTACAGTCCATCTACTAACACTTATGTTACCAGGCATATTTGTGAACCCTTCAGCAAGTTTGCGGTAATAAATTTTAGAGTCTTGTCTAACCTTTCGATGAAGATAACTTATGTTTCTTGAAGTTAACTTTAAATACCAAGCCTTGGTAAATCTTTGACAATAGACATACCAAGCCTTGGTAATTCTTTATGTAGCTCGTGGTTTTTCAACGTTGTTTGAACACATTTAAGCAAAACATTGCACATTTGAACTATTTCTTGTTGGCTTTTTGTTTTTTCCTTTAGCAGACCTATAATTTTCCATTGTACCTTGTCTGAAACAACTATTCTGCCTATTTTTGTCTTTTTACTTTACCAAATAATTACCAATGCGAATAACTCAAAATAAAAATATGATAATTTTATTTTATTTTTCCCAAGAACGTTTTTATAGTTGGAAAGAAATCAACCACCAAATTATAAATTGCTCGGATAACATTTTGCTGAGATATTTCAGTTTGGGTCGCTAAATTTTAGTTGACTCTATACTTTTGCTACATTAGAAATACAGATATGTTCTAATTAAATCAACAATTACTCAAGACTGGTTAACTTAACGAGTTCTAATTATATACGATTCTATAGAGAATTAATTAAGACATTTAATACGCTTTTAATCATATTAATTAGTTGGTTTCAAATATAATTGTGAAAAAAACAAAAATTTTCACACAAACAAAGAAGTGACTCTATATTTATGCAATCGACTGTGTGTGTATATATATATATATATATATATATATATATATATATATATATATATATATATATATATATATATATATATATATATATATATATATATATATATATATATATATATATATATATATATATATACATATATATATATATATATATATATATATATATATATATATATATATATATATATATATATATATATATATATATACATACATATATATATATATATATATATATATATATATATATATATATATATATATATATATATATATATATATATATATATATATATATATATATACAACCCTCGGAAATAAGGTCGGCACTCGGCAATGTCGATCTTACTGCCGACCTTAAAGTGTTTGAGGTCGGCAAAAAATTGCTGACCTCGTTTCTATGTTTTATGGTAAGACCTTTGTATCAAATAGTTTTTGCCTAAATCTAAAAGATTTAGGTCAGCAATATATTGCCAAAATCATTTTTCCTAATTCCGAGGGTCTTTTATATATATATATATATATATATATATATATATATATATATATATATATATATATATACATATATATATATATATATATATATATATATATATATATATATATATATATATATAACGACTAAAAAGCTGCAAATTTGTCAAACACAACCTATTTGTCACAGGAATTGTCTGCTTTTTAAAACCTTTTTAACTAAACCTTTTTTTTTTGTAATTTCAAAAAAATTATCACTTTCATTAGCTGATACAAAACATTTTAAATCTTGATATTTTAAAATTGTAAACAGTGTTTCAATGCAATGGTTACTGATCCATCAAACTTAGGAATACTAAACTTCTGTTTTTATCTTCTGTTTATTTGAACAACCCTTTGTTCTTTGAACAACTTTTTTTAATTGATCTGAAAAATTTTTGTATTTGAACGAGGGACAACTATCAAATACTTAAAATTTAACTGTATTATTTCCTACATGTATTAAAGAATGGACATTGTAAACTAGTTGACCCTTACCATAAAGTTCACCAAATAACTGCACAAAATAAGTTAGTAACTGACAAGCAAAAGCAATATATTTTTTTAACAAAATAAAACATTATAAAATTAGAACTGCAACTGAAAGCACTAAAAATTTGAATAGATTTTTGGCCATATCATCCCCTTTTAACAACTGGCCCAGTGTATACTAAAAAAGTCTAAGTTCAGTTGCATTTCATTATTTAATATCTAATTAAGACCTTGGTTTTCTAAAAAATTTTCTTACAATCAAACGACATATCTGAAACAGTCCGCCAGATAAAGTATTGAATATAATCTGAGACAATTTACAACATTTAGGCCATTTAACCATAAGTTGAGTCTTCACATACTCCTAAGCATACTAGATGCATAAAGTCTAAAGGAAACTTTGTCACTATGTCAAAATTTAATTCCATTTAAAAAAAAAACCTGAATCAGTGCTTATAATTTATGAAATATGTGGGAGTATTATCTAGCCACACCAGTCTCCTTTCTAAACACAACGCTTACATCAGTTATAACCATTGTGCCTCTAATACACTTAACAAATGCTCTAGTTGGTGCATCACATATGATAACAGCAAGATTGATTTCATACTCAATATTTTAACAGATAAAACCATCTTTTGGAAGAATTTTGAAATCTACAAAAAAATGTATGTTATGTAGATAATCAAAAATAGAATTACGTTTTTGGGCACCACTTTTTAAACAAATCTTTTTTCAAACCAGTTTTGGTTGCCCTAAATTGCGAGTCCTGGGCCTAGGCTTTGACAACAACATTTATGAACAGTAAAAACGTTTTGCAAACTATATATAAAATTTTTTACATTTATGTTTAAATTTTATACTTAAGAAAATATTGATTTTTGCGGAATATTCTTTAGATAAAAATAATATTTTCTTACATTACTCTAATCGTGGTGATAAACAAAGGTAATATTTACTCCATTACATTTGTCCCCCAGAGTTCATGCAATTCTATCATACATAAGTCTTTCACTAATTTTAATAAATATAAGTTATTAACATTATTATTATAACTATATTTATCTATCATAACTAATATTTATCAAAAATACATTCTGGCTGTTGAAGACACTTTTACTCATATCAGTGTGCAAGTATTGTTAACAGTTAGAGTGCACCAAGCAGAAGTATTATTAAACATGCGGCAAAATACAAGATATACATAATATACATATCATATAAGACCTATGACCTGGAACTTAATACTTTTATCCCAACATTTTAAAATTAATTTATGGTAAACAAAAACAGTGTTCAACTTACTATAACTCAGTTATAATAAATAAGCATGTCAATAAAAATTTTATCAGTATTGTAAACATAAGTTAAGTATTATAAGTTTTTACAAGTGTAAGTATTCTATGTATAAGTTATTATTAATAATAATTACTTATAATATAAGTAATATATTTTATACAAAATAACTATTTAATATAAAATAATATATATAATTATATGTTAATTTATATATAAGCTATATAAAAATAAATATATAATTATATATATTATTTTATAAATAATATATTACATATAATATAATAATGATATTATTTATAATAAAATATAATTATATATAAATAACTTATATATAAATAATATATAACTTATACGTAACATTATGTATATTATTATATTATTGTTAATATTACAAGCGTACAATTTTAAATCAAAGTCAAAAAATACCAATGATTAAAAAATGAGGTAGATGCATAACAATAAAGCAATTTTTGCATTTATATATAAACACCTAATATTTATATCTCATCGTGGGTAAACTTCGTTAAAATCAGTCATTTTGCTTGCATAAAATATAGAAAAATCAATGGAAAAGAGTGGATCTCTAAAAACGATTTAAAAGCTATAAGTTCCCTGAATATAACCTATCCATCACAACATTCGCCTGTTTGCTTTTTTTAAATGTTTCTAACTAAACCAAAGTTTTGATTAACTCAAAGCAGTTATTACCATCACTAGTAGAAACAAAATTTTATATTTTGATCATTTTAAAAATGCAAACAGTTTCTCAATGATATAGTTACTTCATGTTTAATAGTTACTGGAACATATGTTAAACATATATGCTAAACTTTGTAAATTTATTTTTAAAAAATACAAAGAAATTCTTTTATAATGGTAATAAATGAAATTTTAAAACGACGTCTATTTAATGGAGTTTCACAGTAATAAAAATACATCGAAAAAAAAAATGCTCTTTAATTACAATGTAAATATAAAGTATACAAAAAATATAATGCATAAAAGTTAAATTTTTAAATTTATTTTATGCACAATACGAATTATAAATGGCAACCATCGAGTAAGTTTTGTTATAATTTTTTTAATTATTAGTTTAAACCTTTTGGGAACCTTATGGAAAACCCGTCAAATCTCTGGGGATTAGACGGGTTTTCTTCGGCCCTGATAAAAACCATTTAAAATCCAATCAAGCAAATTTGCTTAATTTTTTTACCATATAAGGCCCGTCCGGAAACCAAACACTTACCCGTTAAAATCCCGTTCCCATAAGCCTAGACAAAAACCATACGTTATTCGTCTGTCAATGTTGACTGGGTTGACCAAATATGCAAGCTGGTTATCAGGAACAACAATTTCTGCTTCTAAAATAAAAGCGTTTCTTTGTAGCAAACTGTGAATTGCGTTATCTTCTTCAGTACCATTAGGTAACTATTCTAGAAGAGTAGCAACCTTTCCAGCGTCCATAGAAACATCGAAATCTGAAAAATTATTTTCTTGAACAATTGATGATTGGAATTCCTAAGATAACAATAAGTAATACTATTGAAATGCAAGTTAGTAAATTTTATACTTCATTCGGAATTTTTATCAATTTGTGCATAAAATATGAGCATTAAAGTTGCTAGCTAAAGTTTTAAATTATGATTTTTATTGTGTAGTAGTATTAGCAAAAATAAAATAGTCTAATATTAACCAAAGAACATTTGATTTCAGTAACTTCTTGATCTTTTGTTAATGCTTGATTTTGATGTTCAGATATATTTTTTGACATTTTGTTGAGAACTAAACGATTCAGTGCACACCAGGTCACAAACTCGTTGTCGCAAGCAAGATCAAAGCCGTTTTCAAACAGATGGTTGTAGCTTGTCAACTGAGAAGGACTCATTTCATTTTCCATTATTTGTAAGCATTTAGATGTATCCTGAGTCATGACATTATAAACATTGATAAGAAGTCCACTATCTGCTGCACTCTCATGTAAATTCAGATTTTCATTCTCGTTTATGCCAATCAATGATTCACCGGTACCAATGTGCAAAACGTTATCAACATCTTGATCATTATCTGCACCTGGTATTGAAATGTTATCAACGGTTAAAATGACTAAAATATCCTCAGCTGAGAGTAGATAGTTTGGCAAATATGCATAACTAGGAATAGCCTGAGGATTAAATAGATAAATTTCACACGACTTGAACCCAGTTGTAATGTTACTAGAAATCATTGCTTTTTTTCCAAGCTGAAGCAAATATACCTTCAAAATTTGGACGACAAGTAATAATTCGTGGAAACGTACCCATCAGATCTTGTGCTGTAGTGCAATAATAATCTTTCAGTGGCTTGAATAAGGTGCGGTCGCATGGTTGATGCCAGTTTGATGTGTGTGAAGACATTTCACCTATATATCTCTGGTTCTGGATAGCAATAATTAGCTCAATGAAGTTGTGAGAATCGTGCCCATCCAGAATCAATAACTGAGGACGCTGTGGACCAATGTTTTATAAAAATGTCTTGGTAAACTTGGTTGAATTAAGGATAATTAATTTATAAAATGATTTCTTCAAAAGTATAGGGAATAAAAATGCATATAAAGTATAATTCTTTGTAAGCAATCAAAAGCATGATGTCTTTACTATATCTTCACAAAATTTTATGATTTTGAATTTCGATTTTTTTTAAATATGTCATCCCAATTTAATCAAAAAATAATAGGAGTCACGGCGAAAAGATTGAAAAACTGCTGGTTGCGAAAGAGTTAAATCTCATAAATATGTCTTAATGTAACATGCTGCATCTATTCTCGCCCACCCGGGCGAGGTTGAATGCATTGGGTGAAAAAATATTTATTCTGTGGGCGAGATTAAGTTAATTTGGGAGGTTGAGCAAAAAAAAACTTTATGCATTTTCTACTATTTCAAAACGATTGTAAATGTAATTACAATTAGAGAATAAAATGTGGAGAAAAAAATAAAATTTTAATCTAAAATGCACAATAACTAATTAACTCGGTAGAGTTGCATTAACTGGTTTAAATTCGGCAAATTAAGTAGCAAAAAACTTAGCAAAAATCAACAAATTTCCTTAAGTGATAATTCTTTATTTACGGTTCCTCTGAGTTTAGTTGTTATGATGCTGATAAAGGTTGGCTTGCTGCTCTAAATAAATGTCTTTGTGATGATGCAGCATGTGTGTTAACAGACATATAAGCAATCAAAAATGGCGGGCAAGATTGAGTGATGGGCGAAATAACATTAAATTACCCTACACTTTAATATAAATGCTAACAACTTTAAACTATACTTCGTATTTAAAAAAATCAAAATTATCAACATTCCAACTTTAACATAATTTTATTCTTATATTTAAAGTTATTAAAAAATATAGCACTAAATCTATTGAAAGCCGTTTAAAAAAAAATTATAGCTTCATAGATTTTATCAATTATATGTATTTAACCTAAAGGCCCTCATTTTACTGTCATGTTCTGAATTGTAACCAGAGGAATGATGGAAAAAGTATTTGCATCAGGATTTCAAATTTATTTTTTTGCTGAAAATGTAAAAATGGTTTCTTTTTTTCTAATTAAAACAATATACTAGACTAACTATAGTAACAATATAATAGAGTAACTATAGTAACAATATAATAGAGTAACTATAGTAACAATATAATCGAGTAACTATAAGACCTAGCTTTTTATTACTGTCGAATTTTCAATTGACAAAACCACTAGCTAAAACCACCGTTAAACCAATGTTTTCCGGTATATTGGAGAAGCAATAAATAAACAGCTAAATAACAAAACAATCTTCAAAAAGTATTATTTTTTAATTATTAATAAGTTTAAAAAGATTTTTGAATTATCTTATATAAAGGAAAATGTCAATACAATCTTACCTATGCAAATAATAGAAAATACACGAAAAGACTTCCAATAAATGAAACATATATCAGGAAGATATAAAAATGAATCGATTTGTTTTAGAAAAACAAAAATGTACAGTAAGTCTTGAAAGTTAAAAGTAGACTGCAATTGACTATCAATTTTATTAAGCCTGGGTGGCCTTTTTGTGAGTCTTCCCGGTTGTTTAGTGATCGATATAATCTAAATTTTCTATTTATATATCTGCTGTTTATGTCAAATGAAATTCTGGAAAACATTTGGACAATGATCATGAAAATGCGGTGAAGCAACTGTTGAGCTTTGGAAAAGGGTTCTTTAGTAAAGTTATTAACATTATACTGACCTTTGTGAATTTTACAAGGACACCGCTAAATAATATCAACGAGTGAATGTGAAGGAGGAAATATTTGGGGGTCCCAAGAAGTTACACGACTCCTGCACACTCCACATAATATGTCAACCCTAAAATTTAAAATGAATTTACTTCCAACATGTTCAAAGCAGTTGAAAGTTATTTTATCACAAAATCTTAAAAGTGACAAATAAATAAAAAAGCATAAGAAAAAAAAAACTTGTCAATCTATTTTCATTGACAAGATTTTTTTTTTCTTATGCTTTCAACATTTTATTTGGTTCCATTTAATAAAAAAATGATATTGGGAAAATTTGGATAAAATCTGTTAATG
This sequence comes from Hydra vulgaris, assembly GCF_038396675.1. Taxonomy (NCBI): domain Eukaryota; kingdom Metazoa; phylum Cnidaria; class Hydrozoa; order Anthoathecata; family Hydridae; genus Hydra; species Hydra vulgaris. The sequence continues at coordinate 13,816,689 of NC_088928.1, forward strand.
TTAAGGGGATGCTCAACCTAGTTTTTTAAGTTTAGAGGGTTGCTCGAACCCACATTTTTCATACTTCATCATTTATCTCTTCTGTTTTACTAATTAAGTGCAAAATGTTTTAAAGTTTTTATTATTTGTTATTCTTATGAGCCTTTACGCATAAAAAGCTTTGTTATTTTTTGGAAAACTAAAAAGTTAAAAATGAAATTATTTGGCTGGCATTTAGAACACCCAGTATAACATTTCATCATCCAGTTAAGTAAGCAAGTTAAGCAATACTGATGCAAGTATTATATTACTGCTAAAAGCATTTCATCTTCCTGAAATTACAAATGAAATCAGTCTTGAATGAAAACATATTTTTAAAACGCATAATAAAATAAATATTTACAAAGTTGATATATGGAGACTAGAAGTAAAAATGAAGTATGATGTATTGGTCAAGCTACAGCTGTGATCACAAGGCACAAACTGCCATCTGTAAGACAAGTCTAACAAAATTTTTTTAACTAAAAATAACAACAATGTAAGAGAATGTCTTGTTACAGATCAAGTTCTAGACTTTTAGCATAGAGGTAGAATTCCAACAAAACAGTGTTATCATGTTATAAATTATGTTAAAAAATGTTGTAGAAAAATTCTTAACAAAATAATTTTGAAACCCAAACGAAGCTAATCCAAATGCAACCAGTTTTGCTTCTTGGAGAATTTGGGGCCAAGAAGAACATAGTTGGTCATGATCATTGATTAGAGTCTATAAAAACTTTGTCTCGTTAACCAAAGAAATGCTTTCTGATTGAAGGAGGATGCAGACATCTTTGACACATTGGAGAGCCTTGAAGCAGAAAGAAGTTAAGACAATGAATTTAAATGATTGAATCCCCTATTTGAGTGCCTTAACTAAAATCAGTTGATAATCATCTAAAATAAGTTTTTCAAGATATTTCAAGGATTATAGTATTTCTTTTGGTTGTTTCAACAACAGCCGGACAGCCTTTATGCGCGCTCTCCATCTTAATTGGGACGTTTAGTGAAGGGACTGCTCCGTTGCCTCAGTCAAAATTTTCCAGCACGGGGCTAATACTAAAATGTATTAGGGATGTTGCCAATATAGTTCTTGACTACAGTAGAGGATTCTGCAGAATGAACGTCAGCTAGATTGAGACTATGCGCACTGCAAGACATGAACAAAGCTTGAGAATTTTTCTTGAGAATAATGGCCTGCACTCCTTTGTATACAACGGACATATTAGCCCCGATATCATAGCCATGGTCCATACAGTTCTTTAAATCAATTTAACTTTGATCCAAAACGTGTATAATCAGCTTTGCAATGTCAGAACACTGTTTTTTCTCCAGATTTTATACTTTTAGAAAACGCTCTTTTACTACCATTGGTTGTCAGATCCTAGTCGGACAAATCGAAGAAAGAAAGTGATTTGTTACGCATGAGTTCGGAGTGATTTGCTCCGTGTGAGTTTGGAGTTCCTTCAATAATAATGGCAAAATAAATGGCTGTGTAGACCTCTTCAATAATAGCAGCAAAAACAGTTTCACCACGTGCCATAATGAACTCATTTTGTGTTCTCTAGCTCAAATAGTGTACTTGGATTCTTGTTCTTTGTTTTTAGTGTCAAGAAACTTCTTCTAAATGGAACTGAAGTGCCTTATTGTGTTTCCCCCACAGCTCAAAGGAGCTAAAAAATTATCATTATCATACTCGTCCAGCATGTTTGATGAACCTATACAAATAAGAACAAAGTATTGAAATAAAGATTACATCTAGAATAATAATCCAAGCAACATTAAAACTATACTTTATAAACATAAACTGCTAACACATCTCGAAAACTTAGATTTCTCGAAGCTAAATGGAGAGTGACGTCCAGGACACAGTGTGAAATTTCATACCACTTAAATACCTCATTTCTTACTGACTTTCAAGCTCTGAATCGATCCCGGTATGATTTTTTAAGGCTTCAAAAGCTGATTTCCAGACGATGTAGTGATTTCTGCGTAGAACATCACACTGGTGGCTTTAAATCTTTTCTCCTAGCTTTTGCCAATAATCTTTTATTCTGCCATTCCACATTATAAGGAAAGACTGTTTTTTTATAATATTTGCAGGTTTTTCATAAATTAAGAATGTGTCCCAAACTCACCCGATAATCATCTTATTCAGAAACCGTTAAAAAATTTGAAGGGAAAGATGGCTTTCTTAAAAGCAATGGTTCATCAACGTTGTTGGTAGCATAGTCCGTCTAAAAAAGAATTGCTTTTACAGTTTTGGAATGAAATTAAAAATATAAGATTGTGAATATAAAATATAAAGCTGTTAACCTATACCTTGACTACTTGGTCGGACGTAGAGTTATTAGATGCCTTTTTTTTAACTTTATCAAAGCCACGCTCTTCCAGTGTATGTTTCTCAAAATGTACACATTTTGTTTTCAAAGTGTATGTTGTCAACTTGTTTCTCCGCGCAGCGGCCTTGTTCGTCGAGGTTCGTGTTTCGGAGTTATAGAGTTGAGAGAGGGTTATAACCACTATTAAGTAGCCTCCTTATCTGTAGTGGCCTTCCTGGCCTTGAGGAGGTGAATAAAAAAAAAAAAAAAAAAAATGTTTATCCTTGTATTCTTTTACAAGTATTTCTATAGCTTTTTTTCTGCCTTGGGACTCTGAATCATGCTTTCGAAAACTGCATATGACTTTTTTCACTCTGAGATGCCTAATACTTATTTTAAATAAAGTTAAAAAAGTTTTTCATTTGTTTCGAAATCGAAATGAATTTTTTATACAGAATTTAGTTCTCAAAGGAATTAAAGAAAAAAAGAACTAAATGCAATTTCACAATATCAAATTAATTGGAATAAATGTATTGAGAAGAAATATATGAAAAATGTTGGAATGAGAGTAGCTTAACTGATTTATGTAATATAACATTGATAATCTTTTAAAACAAACCTTTTGTTTGGATAAGTGTTATGTAATTCGAATTTTAACTAAATTTAAATTGGAGCCATTGCAATCAGTCCTTCCACGCAGAATAAGTAGAAGTTGCAAAATTTCTATTTAACTTGACCTAAATTTCAATTTCATTTCATGTTATAAAATTCTAAAAATCTTACAAAATATTTTACAGAAAAAAAAGAAAAATCTTTTATTTTATCTTGAATTTTTTGCTTAAAATTTTTTGCAAATAACCTTTCTTTTTTTTTTTTTTTGCCGTTTGATAATTTGCTTGTAGAAAAGATTGCCGTTTGATAAATTTACAATAAATACATACTACACATATAAATATAGGCCAGAGTAAGGAGAAGAACTCAAAGATATTCTTTGCTGATGATGTTCATCAGCAAAGAATATCTTCAATTTCTTTGCTGATGAACATCATCAGTAAAGAAATTGAAGCTAAAAGAGTGAAAAAACAAAAAAAAAGTGATTGCCCCCCAGCATTTTGTTGAACTTTTGATCGTTTGAAAATTTCAATTGTTCCGATTCCTTGGTTTTGTCTACAATTTATCAAGGGTTAGGTGGTTATATTGAACATTTATCTACATCATATGAATTGCTTTGATGTGCACGTTATGAAAATTTTTACAGAAATCAAGGTTCCATAGCTTCGATTTGGACGAAAAAATAGGTTTAGACGGAAAACTGTTACCCGATTTAAACAGTAGAGATAAATCGAATCGACTGGTCCATAGAAGTGACAGGATATGACGTCGAAAAACTGTTTTAAGTCCTAAAACTGAATAGATAAATAAATGAGTTAAGCAACTGAACAAGCATTAAATGATTCGAACATTTCATATGATAAAGTTGTAACTTGAAGTAGTAATAAAGCTTTTTTTTGATACAACTTCAAGCAACACAGGTATACATTCAGGTGCTTATATTTTGATAAATTAATTAGAAAGTCTTTCACAGCCTGTCGATAATATTAAAAAAAGAAATTCCGTAAACTGGTAGAGAGGTTTAGTTGTTTCAATGATTTAGTGATCAGTGGAGTGAACTTAAATCTCAATCATGGGTCTTAAGCGATGCGTACTTCAAAGTGTATGGTTTGTTTCTACCATCAGCATTAGAATTTGCTGTAAATATGCTGCTAAGAAAAAAATAATCATGCAACGATTACAAAAATTTTTTCCAAAAGCTTATAATTATTTTAGGAAAACCTCCTCCAGGTCAAAGTGAAATAACTTTTTTTACTCGTGATGCTATCAACCAAACATGATGGATAATAAAAGCAGTGTTCTCTATTAAAATCTACTTGCTTCAAAATCAATTTTGTTTAACAAAAAAGGATGAGAATAATCTTTTACGGTTTTAAATTTTTTCAATTTTGATTTACATGAAACATTGATTTTGGGCGCTCATCATTTCATTTGGTTCTCACATTGACTTGATACTGAATAAAAAACTGAATAATTTCAAAATATTTGACAAAGAAGTAGTTGAAGCTGGCTTAAAAGCCATTGCAGGACATTTACGGTATACAACTGACGTCCTTACAAGTCTCTTTTTTTTCAGCAACGAAGTTGATTACTAAACTCAAAAAAAATTAGATTGGATTTGAAAAGCCAGCTAAAAAGCAAAGATAAAAAGGCTTAAAAGCAAAGTATTAAATGATAAAATTATAAACATGAACTTAAATGACTTTGTATCAAAAAGATAAAAATATTTTTTTGAAATGCTCGCAACAAATTTAACATTTACGAAGGAACATTGCCGAAATACATGGAGCACAGTAATCAAATAACAAGGAGCACACAAAATTGTTAACTCTATGAAAGTTGTGAATGACACAGCCTAAAGAGGGGTGAAACAAGTTTCAGATTACACGAAAATCTTGACGAAAGATGAAACGCAATTGCAATATGTTTTACAAACCGCAGAAAAACATCAACGTCGAATTCCAGATATGCATAATTCCACTTTTGTGAACTCATTACTGAAAACAAGTCAACAATTATCAAGTAAAAGCAAGTGAACAATCTGAATAACATTGATTGAAGTTATTTAAATAACACTAAATTTGAATAAATTAACTAAAACTTGGTTTTAGAAAAAAAATTAAAATACATTTATTTTTATTTTCCGTTTATCTATAAATCTGATAATATCAAGTTCATTTAGCAACGTCCTATTTCAAGCACTTGATTTTTTTTGTCACCCTATTGTCCCTTCTATACAATCATAATTGAAAATAAAAAACGATATCAGCCGAGTTGATTAAATTACGAAAATCATACTTTTTTCAAAGTTCTCTATATACAACTGTTATAAGATAGGATTAACAGAACTGTTGAGTGATTAGCTAGCTGTGTAAATCCTAAACTTAGTCAGAAAGTACTCAAAATCTCAAGAAATTTTTTCGTACTGAAATTGAACTTTCTACAACCAATTTATAAAATCATGCCCTAATAACATGAATGATCTCGTAAAAAAATTTGTTCAAACGAGGTAAAAATTTATGAGTACTTGTGCAAAATAAAGAATGAACGAGATATTGTGCAATGTCAAATTAAAGTAAAGCTAATTACAAGTAATGCTAGACTTACAATTTGTATGTGTTTGTGTTGATGTAACACATTAAGTGACTGTTGCATCATGTAAGGAGTTATTTTTTAAACTTAAGAAAATCAAATCTACCTAGAGTCTACGATTTCTTAAGATCAACTTTCTTTTGAATTTGCTTTACTAGCAATTGACAAAAAGAAAACTACAATATTTTACACTTTTGGATGAAAATAAAAAATCATGTGACAATAAATTAGCTCCATAAAATGTTCCTTTAGAAACGCTATTCATTTTTTTTTAATTACCAATGTTTATATACAAATACAAAAAAATAATATTTACAAATGAAGACTTTGTTAAAAAGAATAGAAAAATGTAACAAAGAAACAAAGGACGCGGAAACTCGATAAAGATCACTAGATCTTGTTAACGAGAAAATTGAAGGCTAACTATTAAACGCGTTGAAGAAATACTTTTTGGAAAGGTACATTTAAACTTAAATAAAAAAAACAGTTATTAAATGACTGAATGAAAAATTAACACGTTAAATAAATATTCATTTATATATATAAAAAGAAAAGAAAATTAAACTATGCAATTTAATTTAACTATAAAAGTATTTCTCTAAATGAAATAAAGTATGCCAAACTAGGTTAAGAAAATATTTGTCAAATTATAGCATTATTCCAAAAAATATAAAAATTTTTACTATTTTGTAAGTAGATTTAAATAAAAGAAATTGTTTTTTGAACATTTTCGTAACTTTTTAGCCAATTTATTTATTTCGAATATTTTTTACCTCTTTAATTTTTTAAAAAGCATTTCATGATCAGAAGTATCCAGGGTTTTTGCCAAAACAATAAAAACACCCAGAGTAAATTGAGAACTTTCAAACGAGTCAGCAAAACTTCTAGTAAATTAAAAAACTGCATTTTAAGTAGATTAGATGCTAAATAATAATGTTCTCAATGTAATCACCTTTAAATATCGGTATGACTTTCGCTTTTTTTAGAGATCCTGGAAAAATTCTCTGTTTTAATGATATTGACAAAATCTTAAAGAACAAACCTTGTAAACAAGGGCATATTTTTTTTTTAGATTTGAACATTGTATTAACATTTTTAAACTTTACGAAAGATAATTTAGAAGAGCTCAAGCAAGAGTTTAGAGAAAAGTCTAGGTCATTAATTAAAATGTTAGTATTATGAATTAGTTTGATAAGATTTATTCTTTCAAGCACGAAATGTTTATCAAATTCTTCCGTAATCATTGTTTTACAAAATAAAAAAATCATTGTTTTGCTGCCAGTAATTTCTCAATAATTTTTTAAATGATAACTAACCTTGTAGTTTTGAAGTAAACGCAACGTGTTTTTTATTTTTTAAATGGTGTTAGCGGAACTTAAACTCCGATCACATTCTACGCGCCTTCCACTACGCTAGACAATTGTATTCACATATAACATATTTACTAATAAATATTAATACTTTTTTCCTTTTTTCATTTTTCACAAAAACTCCCTTTTGTTTTGTTTGTAAATTAAAACCTACAACTGAAACTTTTTATTATATTATTTTTTATTTTTTATTATATTTTTTAAAATTAAATATTTAAAAAACTTGATTATTCATTAAGAAATATAAATATGTATACATGTGTAAATAAAGATTTTTATATATCCATATGATATATATATAGACAGAGTGCGGAGAAAGTTTTGTCCCACTTTTTAAGGTAACCAATTGATAATAAAATCTTTTGCGAGAAAGATTAAAATGTAACAACATTTTTATTTAAGTTCAAAGAACCAAAAAATTATAAAAAATGTTCAAAATTTGCACCATCAGCGTCAACGCACTTCTTCAAAGGCTTTCGGAAGCTCTCGATAATGGTCTCAAGCTCTTGGACGGAAATTTCATCCCAAGCTTTCTTCAGAACCGACTTCAAGGCATCCACTGTTGTGTATCTTTTGCCTGAGATTTTCTGTTCCAAGATTTACCAGGTTGAGAAGTCGAGAGGGTTCAAATCTGGTGAATTACTTGAAAGACCGGAAAGAGTTGATTACAGAGAGCGATTGTTGACGCGGCTTCATGAGCTGGGGCCCAGTCCTGTTGTAGCGTAAATCTAGCCAGACCATAGTGATTTGAGCCACACAGCTACACTACTCAATCTGTAATAGCAGGATTTCAACAACGTTTTCCTGATTGTGGTCATAAAGTATCTGAGTGTTTAATGACATTTTTTTGATGTAAAACAAAAGGGATCAATCATTTTTGTACTTGATAAGAAAAGTTACAAGAATATCAAGGATACCACTACTCAAGTCATAATTGATATGCGCCAAGAAGATATGAGCAAAAGTGTACATGCATCGAAAACTCTATTCAAAGATCCTAATCTGATAATTCGTCGGATGAAGAAGCTACAAATGGTACTGTAAAGAAGCTATATGAGCAAACTAAAAATAAAAACACTGAGAAAAATTGTCCGCTAATTTATGCCAAATGCGAGATAGCACGTTACTTGATAAAGGAGTTGCAAACGACAACGCAGATATCATCGAATATTGGAAGACCAACCATGCAAGAATTCTTTATCTCAGCGGACCAGCAAGAAAAGTTTTGTGCATCTCTGGACTATCGGCTACCTCTGAACGAGTACTTTGAGCTGCTGGAAATGTTCTATCGGAAAGAAGAAATAACATTTGCATTGGAAATACTAAAATGATGGTTTTCATAAAAGAAATCTTAAAGGAGAAAATAACACTTGGGAAATGTACGAAGAAGATAACAACAAAAAACTAGAAAATATGTTCAAAAAACATACTTTCTTTTACATAATATTTTTTTTTCATTATCATTTTTAATTAAAATTTGTTTTAATTATTTTGAAAAGTTGATAATATTGCCATCAGGTGTATAATAATTAGCATAATCGAGGTAGATAAGTAGATCACAGGAAAACAATAAAAATTCAAATATTCTAAATCGCCTTCGGCAATGTGGCATAATTAAATCTGAAAAATGTTATAGACATATCTAAGCGAGTGTCGAATATAAAAACTAAATTTAACGTCTTGTTTTTGTAACGAGAATATTCGCTACCGCATATTCGCTGAACAATTATTCTATTCGTTCAACGAATAAGTGGGAACGAATATATCGTTCAAAGGAAACAACATGAAAATAAAAAAGGAAAAAATCATAAAAACGGAAAAGGAATTCATCCTATTTCATAAACCAAATAAAAATGAAAATATTCCTCTTAAACCACCTGATCTAAAAATGAATAATACTAATATAAAACAATAAACTTTCAAAAACTTTCTAGATGTGGTATTTGATGAAAACTTGTTGTGGAAGCTCCACATTAACTTTTTAGAGAGAAAGCTCCCAAGAAATATTTCATTAATGTGTAAAGCAAAACCTTCCCTAAATATCATGTTCTTAAAAATGTTATATTTTTCATTAAAACATAGTCACCTAAGGTATGGTAATAAAGCTGGGCAAGCACAAATTATACTAAGCTTGAAAAATTCTACAGTAAACAAAAACATACCTGTACTATTGTCTTTGGAGTAAGTAAAAAAGTGCCTGGGGAACCTCTCTTATGCAAACTCGGGTTGAATGTATAAAAAATTACCATAGATCTTGTTTTACAGTTTATGTTCAAAACAAAATATGGACTATCTCCACCGATATTTCAACCCTATTTTAGCGAAATATATCATAAATACTTAAATAAACTTTCATATAACAACATTGTCATCCCAAAATTTACATTAAAGTTAAATTCATACTCAGTCCAACACCGCGGACCTTATATCTAGAAATGTTTCCCCCAGATTGTTACTATTAAGAGAAATACTCTTGAACAGTGTTAATCTGAATCAAAACCTTTTTTATTATCTAGGGAGTTAAATTTTTTTTTCTTTTTTAGTAAAAAAATATAAACCAGCACAATTTATTTCTTTTATTTGTTTTTACTTTTAATTGTTCTAAATTTATTTTTAAAACAGAATTTATCTATTATCAGTTATATCAATTAAAGAACGTAGTTTTAGAGATTTTATATATACTTTATCACAAGCATTTATCACAATTTTATATCTTTTATCGTAAAGAACGACCTGTAATGAAGCCATAATGGGGGTCGGTAATAAGACAAACTAACGTCTTCTTTTGGCTCCAGCAATTTGTATTATTGTTTAAGTTAGTTTATAAATTGTAACTTTCTACAGCTAAATTAAAAAAATTAAAAATAATATATATATATATATATATATATATATATATAGATATATATATATATATATATATATATATATATATATATATATATATATGTATATTAGTTTAAGGATGTTTAACAATGGTATTTGTTCAGTAATTGTTCAACGAACAAAATGAAAGCGAACAAATATTCGTAACCGTTTAACGAATAATCAAGTAACACACATACGTTGATAAAACGTTAGAACAATGTTGCGCGTTGCGTTGGCCCAACATTGACCGCCAACTTTGTTTTTATATCATTTTGGTTACAAATGCGACGTCCCAAACAATCAAAAAGCAACGTTGGCCCAACCGTGCACATTAAATCGGCATTGCGTAACATTCTTCGTTGATTCAACGTTGTATTTTCCGTAAGCGGAACGTTGTTTCTTAAGTTGATTTAACGTTTTATTCAACGTTCACACAACATTGTATTAAACTTTAATAGAAATTAAATATATTTGTTCTATATTTGAGTGTATATATATATACACATATAATATATTTATACGCATATATAATTGTATATATGTACTTAGACATACATACTTCATTCATATTAATGAATCAACATAACTGGTATTGTTATTTATCCTAGTTGCCAAACAGAGGTCACAATACCAAGGTTCGCAAAGGAAAGTTTAGCTCACTAAAGAGCATATTTTAGCCCCCATCGCAGAGCAAGAGTAAGTGATTTTGAGAAGAACGAAGGAATTAGGGTGAAAGTTAAAAGAAGTCGAGTTAGAAAAATGGCAAAGAGAAAGTGGACAGATACAGCTCTAGATGTTAGAATGTACAATTCATTCTATTAATTAAGTTACCTACCTGTATTAGTATAAACCTAGTCAAAATTGCCGATGACGTTTGTTTATACTTATTCCATAATAAGAAAGCATCTGATTAAAGACGCAAAATTTATGTTTGTTTTACTTGTGGCTTGATACTTCGTTATATAAGAAAGAAAAAAATATACAAGCAAAATTATTTCCATAATTAACTAAGATTTTTAAATGAAGAATAATTTTTATAAATTATACAAATATATATTTGTATACCTGCCTTTTCAAGATGCAAACACAACGTTGATCGACTGTATTTAATCCAACGTGATTCGAATGTATACGAATCAACGTTGATTAAGTGTAAATAATTCAACGTTAAATTAAACACATTGGATTAAAGTTAGGATATAAAAATTGAATCAACATTAATCCATATACATCAATGTGGTGTTTTAAACAATTGGTCAACATTGATCCATATACATTGGATCAACGTTGGATTTAGATCAGAAAAACAACCAACTTTTGCGATGTTATTCGATACGTTGGACCATTGTAATTTTGCTGGCTACTTTTACGTTGATTTTACTAATATCGCGTTGTTACAAAGGTTTCATTAAAATAAATATAATTAAACTAACATTGGATCAGCGTTGTATTTGCATCAGAGAAAACAGCCGACGTTTGCGATGTATTTACATACGAGGTAATATGTCTTATAAATTTACATTACGTAAATTTATAAAATATTTACAGGATAAAAAATAAGTGGCGAAGTAAGAAACTTAAAACATTCCGTTATAAATACAAGATGCGTTATATCAAAAACATATCTAGATTACAGTTGTTAATAATACCTATATAACTTTTATATATGGATCACTACAAAATCCATTAATGATATTAACTTCTGTTTATTGCTAATTTTAACAATATAACAATATACAGAAGTATGTTATATTGTATGTTATAATGTTATATTGTTAAATCTTCATTTGTAATAATGAGTTCTTTAAGCTTTCGTTTAAAAGAAAAGTAGTTACTTTGATGAATAAAATCCTCACTAAAGTTTTTTAAAACTATTTTTTTCCATAAGAATGTTAAGAGATGATTTGTTAGTCTTAAACCAGTCAGATATTGATTAAGTCGATTTTCACGTAATGAAACAGAGTAGGAATGCTTTTGTGTGACTTAAACAAAATTAGTGTCATCAGCAAACATAATTGTTATTAAGTCTGAGACTTTTTATAGATTACTAATATAAATAAGAAAAAAGAAAACGTCCTAATATGGATCCTTGAGGAACACCGCATGTAATATTTAACAAATTTGATGAAAATATTTGATCGGCGTAAACAAATTATTTAAGATTAGTTGAACAACTTTCAAAATATTTCCTCTTATACCCTAATATTTTTATTTTTTAGCAAGAGTTTTATGATCAATGATATTAAACGCTTTCGCTAAATCAGTAAATATTCCCAATATAAATTTAGAATTGTAAAATGAGTCTGAAATACTACTTGTAAGCTGAATAATAGCATGCTCTGTTGAACTGTTTTTTTAAAATCCGTATTGCATGTTATATAATAACTTGTTTGATAAAAGGTTATTGTATTGTACAAAGTCCTTTCTAAAATTTTGGAAAAAGTAGAAAGAATGGAAATTGGACGATAGTGTTTTACATGAGTTTTTACTCCTTCCTTAAATATAGGAACAATTTTTGCTACTTTTATATCATCAGGAAAAACTCCCTAATTAATAGAGTATTTAAAAATTTAGGAAAGTATGTCTTTTAAAACGTCAAACAGTTTATGATAACATTCCCATTGACATCATCTGAACCAACTGCTTTATTTGACTTTAACAACTCTTCAAAAAACAAATCAAAAAACCTAGATACGAGTTTAGAGGATCATATGTTGCCGTTGTTAATTTTTAGGGGTTTAGAACTTTTTTCGCTAGGTTTGGTCCTACAGATACAAAATATTTATCAAATTAGGAAGCAATTGTTTTTTGATTAAGAAAAAGATTATCATCTACTTTAATAACTGAGGGAAAAGATTGCGTCATTTTTTTAAAGTTACCAGTATTTTCGTTTATTAATTTCCAAGTGCGTTTTAAGTTTAATTTGTACTTTTTAAGTAAATCAGAGTAGTATGTATTTTTGAATTTTTTCCTTAGGCGTTCAAATAATCTTACATAGTTTTTATAAATGGTCTTACTCTTAGTTGTTTTTGATTTTAAATATTTGATATAAAATTTTTGTTTAGTTTTAAAGCATTTTAGAATACCCTTAGTAATCCATGGCGATTTGTTATTTTTATTTTTGTAATTTACTTTATTCCCTAAAGGTTCGTCCATAAAGTACGTAAGCTTTATTTTTGTTAACCCCCCCCCCATCTCCACTTTCATCCCTCTGCATTGTGCAATACGCTTTTTTGATTACCCTTCACCTCACCTAAACCTTCTTTGATTACCCTTTTTTGATTACCCTTCACCTTCACCTAAAAATACCTACGCTTTTAACCTATTTATCTAACATTTAATGACATTTTTTCAATTTAGTGTCTCCTTTCTTTTATAATTGACCCACTGCCCTTCCATCTCAAATAAGCCATTTGCAGACCCTTTCTTCCTCTCCGAGCGTACGTACTTGATGGACGATCCCTAATTGGAAAAGTTGATGTGATAAATTTCATAAAAAATTAATAAAAAAGATTTGCATATTAAATTAATGTCTTCACAAAAGTTAACAATGTCGAAATTAACTAATGATGTTTGATATTTAAAAGATTTTTGGTTTTTATTATGAAAAATTTGTTTTTAAATTTTTTTATTTTTCGTTTTATAAAATTTTCGCATAAATATTATTATTATTATTATTATTATTTATTTATTTATTTATTCCTTTCTCTGTTTTAATATAATATAAAATTTTACAACTTCGTAATATAAGATTTCAATAAATAAAATAAAAAAACAGATAGGGGCTCAAAGAAGATGAGGATGACAGTACGTTATCGCAATCTTTTCATAGAGCCCCTATAACAAGGTTCCAAAAAAATATCGTAATATGTTACAATATGCGTAATAAATTTCAATAAAATATCGTAATAAAACGCGTAATTCGTAATTCCAAAAACGTTTCTTATATTTTAAAAATTTCTTTTTTTGTTAAAAACTTGAGAGAACTTAACGAATTTACCGTACCTTTGAATCCTTTTTTAAAAGTATTCCATACTTTTGGACCTGAATATAGAATGCTGTACTCTGAATATTTGTTTATTATCCGAGGCAGTTTATATGTGTTGGGCATAGTCGCTCTAAGATTATAGCTATCATTTTTATTTATTTTAAACTTGTTATTAAAGCTTATAGGAGAGATATTGTGATTATAACGATACATGAAAACTAAATGCTGGTAGATATTTATTTCAAACACATTCATCATTTTCATATCTTTCATTAAGAGCTTAGCGTGTTCACGCCTATTTTTTGAGTAAATGATTCTGCAGGCATGTTTTTGTAGACTATAAATTTTTTTAATCTTTGCCGCTTGAGTACTTGCCCATGAAATGTTTGCATAGCTGATGATGCTATGAATTAGCCCAAAGTAGATTAGTTTAAGATTATTTTTATTGACGAAGGAGCGAACTCGATACATCAAACCTATTATTTTGGTGATTTTTGACTGGATATATATTATATGTGGAAGCCAGGATAACTTTTCATCAACAATGCATCCTAAGAATCTTATATTGGATTGCTTATTTACTAGTTTATCATTTAGAGATAGGTTAGGCAACTTGAGAGGAAGATTTTCTTCTTGTGTTTTTTTGTGAAATAGTATATACTTTGTTTTCTCAGCGTTAAGTGAGAGTTTATTTGCCTTAAACCAGTTGTTTACTTTACACAGTTCAATATTCATGTCTGTATATAATTTCTTGATATCATTGTTGGTGAGAAATAAGTTTGTGTCATCTGCAAACATGACCGAGTTCATTTTTAAAGATGCATTACAAAAGTCATTTATATATATTAGAAAAAGAAGTGGACCAAGAATCGATTCTTGCGGGACTCCACATATGACATTTAATACTCCAGATTGGACATTATTTACATATTGTTTTCTGTTTGTAAGATAGCTTTTAATCCAATAATAAGTTTTATTTATTATTCCGTAATGCCTTAATTTATCTAAGAGAATGCAATGGTCCACTGTATCGGTTGCTTTTGATAAATCAAGAAACACTCCTAAAGTAAATTTATTATTTTGAAAACCATTAGTTATTTGATTTACTATTTCAATGATTGCATGCTTTGTAGAGAGTTTTTTTGAAAGCCAAACTGATTTGGGTAAAAAAAATTGTTTTTAATGCAGTAATCATAGATTCTATTATAAACTACACGTTCGAAGAGTTTTGAAAATACAGAAAGTATTGATATAGGCCTGTAGTTTGTAATGTCAGAATGATCATTACATTTGTATAATGGAATTACTTTTGCCAATTTAAGTACATCCGGAAATATCCCAGAATTTAATGAGAGCTTAAGTATATGAATCAGGGGTCTATTAAGAGTGTGTTTGTTTGCAATAACTATATCACTAGATATCTCATCAAATCATGGAGCCTTTTTTTTTTAAGGAGGCATAGGTTGCCTCTAATTCTTCATAGCCTAATTCATAATCAAGCAAGGTAACGTTATTCGTGGTTTTAAGATAGGTTTTAAATGATACAGATGTTGGTACAATTTTATTTACAAGATTTGGACCAATATTTGTAAAATATTTATTGAATTCTTCTGAAATTAGTTTTTGACAAAATATATCGTTATTTTCAATAACAATTCGTTTAGGAAGAGAAGGTGAATTTAGTTTTTCTCTTACCATTATGAGATTAATGATGGACCATGTTTTTTTGCTAACAAATTTGCATTTGTTAATTTGATTACTGTAATGTTTTTTTTTTTGCATTTCTAATGAGATCTTGGTAAAAAAATTTATTTTTTTTGTAATTTTTTTTAAATGTATAACTTTTGAATGACAATCAGACATAGATTTAAAGTTTTTTATTTTTATGAATATCGGGAAATGATCGCTAATATCTGTCAAAAATATACCGGTTTCAAATGTCGTTTCTAATTAAGTATTGATAAAAATATTGTCTATTGCTGTTGCAGAGGTTTTTGTTATTCGCGTTGGTTTATTAATAGTTGACAAGACATTAAATTTAAAAAAAAATATCAAAAAAAGATTTTATTTTTGGAAATTTTGTGTTAGAAAGAGCATCAAGATTTATGTCACCAGTTATATATAATGTCTTATTTTCTTTATTTATTTTCATAATCGTATTTTTGATAAAAGTTTCGAAATTTTTTATTTTTCCACTCGGTGTGCGATAAACACATCCAACTAAAAGTTTCGGTATTTTTTATTAATAATTTCAATGAAAAGGCTATTATTTAGTGATCAAATACAAATACAATAATCTATTTATAATTTGATGAAGAGGTGCTACATCAGGCCCCCCTATGACGAACATGGAGATACAGAAGCTACAGACAAAGCAGCAATTATACCTATAAAGTTAGTTTCTTATGTTGTTTTTGAAAGCGTTGAAATAACCATTGAAAAGAAAATAGGGAAATAATCACATATGGCACATTTAATAACGCCTTTTTTAAAAAATATCGTTGGTTATGATGTTATCAATTAAGAAAGTTGTTATTTGTATAATTCTAGTTTATTTGTTGATTAGAGGAACGGCAACATTTTCAAATAGGCCATTAAATACCCAATAATGTCTTTTTTGACGTGATACTCAAAGCAATTTAAATTCAGATCATCTAGTATGTAAAGTAATTTCTTTTCGTGGTTGCTTAAATTTATAACATCATCATGTAATAATGTACTAAAAGTTGTAGTTTCGCCAGTTAATAGGTGGGCGATAGTTAGTAGGTGGGCGATAGCAACCGCTAATCACAATGTCTTTTGTTTTTTGATTTTTGTTTTTATTTTGATCAATATTTCAATTGTTAAAACCTCTTTATTTACGTCAGAAATACTCACGTAATGCCTAATATGATACTGTAGGTTTTCTTTTACATAAATAAACCACCGCCGCGTTTATATGTTTTCCGCCCAAACGAAATCAAAATATAGCCCAGTATTATAAAATTATTATCTAAGTTTCAGTCATCAGAATTACATCAAATTTCAGTTAGGCATATTACACTAAAAATAGTTAGATTTTCCTCAAAACTATTGCAAAAATTTTCAAAAAATTTTTTCAACTCCTTTTATTTATATGAAATGCATTAAATTAATAAAATTTTATAAATTAATCCTTTGGCTCTCAAATCTTTCGCTTCTTTAAATAACTGTTTTCGCTCTAATTCCAAAGTTCTTTTGCTGTAGTCTTCGTTTACGTAAAATTGATTGTTCCACAATTTAAACTGAACAAAGTTATCTAACGCAGTTATTTTGTGTTTGAAGGTTAAAAATATAACTATAATGCTTCTGTTGTACTTTTTTCCATTGCTACTTTTTTTCCCCGTCGTGTGCGCCCATTCAATTTCAAGATTACCTTTAAATCCAAGTTTTGTCTTTAAAACATTTTAAATCTTTTCCTCACTCAACACCAATGTTTCATTTTCGTCTTCTTGAATTCCCGTAAACATTAGATTATTTCTTCTGCTCCTGCCTTCCAACTCAGCTAAATATGTGTTGAACCATCAAGCCAACATGCTTTGACATTTATGTTGAACCAGTTTCGAATATAAACACCTATTATAAATTCAACAACCCATGAAAGATTTTGAAGGTTAACGCCAGATAGCTCATGCAGAGAAACCCATGTTCTGCAAAATCTTAGTGCTGTTGTGAGCCATCTGGTATGGCAAACAGGTCCTATTTCTAGCATTACTAATTGCTTAGTTAAATTACCAAACCTTATAGCTTTGATCAGTACTCAAATTTTGAGAACTTCTGGGCTAAGAACAGGTAATAAAGGTCCAATATCAATCTTTGTAAAAGTAGGATTGATTTTAAGATCTGTAGCTGTATTTAACATTTCCAAGTGGTCCAGACCACTAATTTTGACATTTTGTGGGGCCACCTAAGTTTATAACTATGTTTCTTAACCCTAACTCATTAGTGTGAAGATCACAAACAATCCACACTAATCTCCTTCTCAATTTTATTTCCAACCCTTGCATCACAAAACCTTCATACCCAGTATTTCCATTTGTGCTGTCTTCTCCAATGGTTTTTTACAAATTAACTGCATTCCTAAATTTCTTTCTATCAATCAGTTAACCAGGTGGTATGCAGTTATTTCAGCATGTTTTCTCTTACCACTCTTATCTGGAACAAAGTGAAATAGATATCTACCAGCTGGTTCAAATATCAACGAGTTTGTCAATTTTTGAAATGAACTTCCTTTATTGATTTTTTAACATTTGCAAGGCTGATCTTAACTGGAGTTTCCCAAAGATACTTAAGTTTAGCTTTAATGCTGAATTCTTGAATTATTACTGGGTGTACAAAGTTGCAGTTAGCTTATCCCATATCGTAAAACATCCCTTGCAATAGTGAGCTCAGGTGGTAAAGGTTTTTCTCCTCTACCAATAAATTTACTTAAGTGATTAGCTGATGTAATTCTTTTTTTTTTTTTTTTCGTGCCATTAAAGTTAATTTTAATTAAATACTGATTAAATGTAGTTTATAAGTTGTTATACTCTGAAGAAAGTATTTTTACAACTTTTAATCATAAACAAGTTTTAGAAACAAATCTTAAAAACTAACTTCTTATAGGTCTGAAATAAATTTCATCCACTCAAGTTTCTTTTAAAACGGAAATGCAAAATACATCATTATTTTAAATATTTTTAACAAATTAAAACACATTAACAAATTTAAACACGAAAAAACAATAATGAAATGTAGCTTCCGCTAAATTTAAAGTTTTTTTAAAAGTATCCGTTTCATATATAAAACGATATCATTATTTCACAATATAGTTTCTTTTTTTCAAAATATTTGATTTTAATCCTTCAATTGACACGCCCTACTATAGATTAATGATATTACGCATGCATAAAACTATTTGAAAGACTTGGTAATATATAAATAACCAATATTACGCCAATATCGACTTTGACAATTTTTTTGCTAATTATAGCATACCAACACATTATTCAAATTGATGTAATATGCATATATTTACCAATATTGATTAAGATACTCAATATTGCGCCAGTATTGCACCAATATTATTTTCTACCTGGTAAATAGTCTTTGTGCGTACTGGAATAGTTGTTTTATACCTGGTGCAGTTTTTGAATATAAATAGAAACTTTTATTTTTAATAACAAAAAATGTAAGATGTTTCAAATTATTTTGATAAATTGATAATCTCATGTTGATATTGTGGTGATTTCATAGCTATAGTTAAATTTACTTAACTATAATATAACATCAGCATGAGATCATAAGATAAAATAATATCTGGGTTACCATTTAAATACATTGCATTTATATCAAAATTTGAATTGTAAATGCAAATCGAGTTTTTAGTCAAAAAGTGAGATTGTGTAATTATGATACCAATAATTTATCAAGTTTTATTATATAGTAATGATCTCCTTATGATCTCATGGTGATGTTTATAAGACAGCTAACTGTATATAACTATGGTTGTGAAATGGGCAAGAGATCATAATGAGATAATTATTTGATAGCAAGCATGTTAAATTTTTGTTATAATGATAATATCATATTGATCTCATGTGATGGCAGGGTTACCATTTAATGATTTTATTTGATCCTATGGCGTTCTCAAAACCGCAATTAAACTTATATGGTTGTGGTTGTGACATCGGTATGTGATCATAATGAGACTATGTTTCTTAATAACAGATCATAAAAAATGAATTATATTTTATTTACATTACAATAATCTCAAATTTTGACTAAAACTTTCAATTCGAACCTTTAGTCAAAAATTAAGATCAATTTGGTGTAAATAAGATATAAATAGTTGCTCCTGGTTTTTTATCAAGTAATGATATCATTATGATTGCATGGTGATCTTACAACTAAATTTAAATGTATTTAACGATGGTTGTGAAAGCGGCTTGAGATCATTATAAGAAGATAGTTTGATTTCAATGCATGTTAAAGTTTTGATATTATAATAGTATCACATTGATCTAATGTGTTCGCTGGTTTAAATTATTTATAGGTATAAAAAAAAGAAAATTGTTTGATATAACAACAGTTTCACATTTATCTGACGTGATGGCTGGATAAGATTTCAAAATTTTTTTAAAAAAATTCTTTTTTAGGAAACTTGGATGTTGGAAAGACACACAAAATAGAGCTTTAACTCTTCTTGAAGACCAATTATCTGACAGAACTTTATCATACAAACAACGCCCCGATCCTCTAGGTTATTGCTACAGAACTGCCTCAAAATATGGCTACTTAATATTTTCTTTGCAGTATGGTGGACAGTGTTTTGCAGGAAATAATACATCTTATCAAAATTTTGGAAAATCAGACAATTGTAATTTAGATGGAAGAGGTGGTCGTTGGGCAAATGAAGTTTACACAAAAAAGAACAGTGGCTTTTTGGTGCAAAATGCAGAAAAAAACATGTAAATATTTAAAATATATCTTTTATTGATTTAGCGTGAAGATACTTTTATGTTCCGAGTAAAAGAAAAAAATAAACAATTTTTTTCTCTCATACAAAACACGAAGGAACACTGTGAAATATGATATTTAAGAATAAAACCCTTAAACTGTAAAAAAAATTATTAAAAAGATTACAAATTTATGTAGAAACAATAGGCTACAACATAAGGAAGTTTTTAAAAAAACAAAAAGCTGAATGGGTGTATATTATGAAAAATCATAAAAAGTAACATAAAAACTTTAGTTTGCTCTTTACTTAAAAAGCAGCGTACTCAATAGATTAAAATGAGGTCTACGAAAAAAACAACTTAAACGATGTTCGCAAACAAAACTTTTTCTAAAAACTCTTATTTCATAATGTTATTAATTAAAGATGATTATTCGTTAGTCAAAGGGATGACGCTAAATAAATCCTTTTGCAAGCCACGTTCAACTTTTTATTCGCGAAAACGTAACTTATCTAGAAAAACAAATCAAACTAAAAACTCAAATTTAGTTATAGGTACGGTAGGCTGAGTAAACTTGTGAACCTTAAAAGATAATTTTTGTACTGGTAGTGTCACCGTTAATACTTAGTAATATTTTTTCCACATGAAAAGTTTATATGAGAAAGGGTGTCATGTTGTTCAAAACTTGATTAATTTTTTAAAATAATTATTTATTTAAATAAACAAAAATTATGGAAATCTGTTTAATCAACATAAGTGTAGATATTTTGGATTCAAACTAAAAAATCTTAATTAAAGACTTTACCTTCAATAAATTTATAAATATCATAATACAATCATCTTAATCTTTACTTGTTAAATGTTTTAAATTTATGTGTTTAAATATACTTAATTTTATCTATATGTATATTTAGCTATTTATATACGTAAGATATAAATATACAATAGGCTATTTATATATGTTTACTATAGCTATTGATATGTTTATTTATACGTATGCCATATTATATGTATATATATATATATTAGGGTTATGACTTTTTAGCTTTTTATAAAATAGATAATTTCTTGTGTCATAAATCTATGAAATTTTGCTCAAAAGTAATGAAAATTGGTCTTCTAGTTGATTCCAAAAAAAAAATTATCATTGTTTTTTAAATTTCGTGTTTATAAAAAATTTTTTTAACCAATTTAACTTAAACCCAATGGAACATTTTAAAATTTTTTATACAAAACTAGATGTTTTTAAAAATCTCTTATATTTTATAGAACTTTCTGGAGACATCTAGAACTTTATGAAAGTAGCAAGACTTAGAATTTATAAGTTGTCTGATTGAGCAACGCTAATAATTAATTATGAACCTGTATAAATTAGATGGCAGTCAAATAACACAGAAGTGCAAAAGCACTTATATCTTTATTTTTTATTGCCGAACTTATTAGTACTAGTAGAAATGTTAGTGCCCATTCAAGCGTGTTTGACACAAAACTCTTGGCAGCCATTACAACCGAGGTAATGGTAAGAAAAAGTCGCAACATTTTTTTTAAAAGAAAAGATGAACGAAAGTGTAAGCAAATATCTGATTTACGCACACTTAAATTATTTAAAACATACTAAAACATTTATCAAGTTTAACAGTTTTACTTTCACTTAAAAATTGCATTGCGGCGACATCTCCTTAACTTTGATCTATAGCATTTATTTCTATTAAAAAAGTTATTATATAAATTTTAAAATTCTCGTATATCAACGTGCAAGCGTGGCCGAGTGGTTAGTATGCAGAGCTTCTGCACAAAAAGCTGCGGTTCGAGTCCTACTCTGGCGACTTTTCTTCTTTTATACTTTTTCCATTATTTTAAAATAAAAAGTACTAAATAAAATATAAAATAAGTTTTATAGAGATTATATACAAACATATGAACAATATTATACACTTTAACAAACGAAAAAATTTTTAAAAAAGCTAAAAATTCTAAAAAAATCAAAAAACGAGGGGAAATTTGTTACAAGATTGAAAAAACACGAAACATATTGTCTCATCCAATTGGAACATTTGAAACTTCAATTTGAGATTTAACCCTCTCTTAAAAATTTCTGATTGCTAAACTATGCCATCTTCCTCTTAGACCACGCTAAACAATATAAGGTAGAGCGGGGTATATTGGGACACTTAAGAAACAAATACTAGCTGCGGATAAAATAATCATAGTTGACAGTATCTTTTATAAGTTTCCTAAAATTCATTGATATAAAAAATAAAAACAAAAAAGAATTTATTTTAGAATAAGCTGTGACAACCAAAGTAACAAAACTTCAGAATAGCATAATTTCTACATTTTGCTAGTGGGTGGAGCAAAGTGGGACTGTTAAAAAGCAGTAGTTATTCTTTAATTCTAAACCTTTAAAAGTAATAAAAAATGAATGCATTTTATTATTTAAACTTGTTAAGACATTAAAATTTCAAAAAAGTAATATACCCAATCAAATTACGCGCCAATACACTAAAATAGTTTTTTTTTTATGTTATATTATAAAATACTCTTAAACAAGCAAACTTAAGAAACTGTTCTAAATTTTTAGTACAGCAAAACTAGTATATATTATTAAACTAGTAACAACTACAAAATTTAAAATTATACAAAAAGTATTATGGATTACATAAATAACACAAAAAATATCCAAAATGTTACCAAATAATAAATATATTATTTCGTACCATTTTTGATGAGCTAGCTCATTTGCATGATTTGCCAATATAGAGCAAATTTAAATATGGCATATGTATCAGCAGCTTTTTAAATTCTAAGTTACTTTTTGTTCGCAGCTAAGACTGCATTTCATCCCATTCTGGATGATTGATTTTTCTTATATAATTTCTTACCATCGTTGTTTACATTAAGTAATAAAAATAACAATTTTTTGAATTTATTGCTAGTATTGCTTTCCTTAATAATGATATTATTACTTTAGACTAAAAACAAAATCATTACATAGTAGACAAAATGGTAGTAATATAGTCAATTATGCAAAAACCATATTGTCCCGTAATAAATTATTTACTTATATCACTATCATTATATCGCTTAAGAAAATAAGGACATTTTGTTTTTCGCAAACTTACTGAGGTATTTTGGTACTTTTGATGCACTTTGGTACTGCTAAAATAATTTTTTTTTTTACAATAATGAAGCAGAATAATTTAAAATGTTTTATCAAACAATAATTTTGCAAAATATAATAATTTTTAGCTGATATATAAGGGTTCAGGCATAACTGTCCCGTTATGCCTCACTGTCCCGATATGCCCCGCTCTACCCTAAATGATAGACGCTTTCTTCGTAAATCGTTGAAGCCAAATTTTTATGAGTATGAGACGTCACTTTGTGGTAGAAAACTAGAAAAACAAACTAAAAATTAGATTTTATTTAAATTTTTTAGGAAAATTCCTTCTTTTAAAAATACATGGAATATACTTTTATGGAATATATTCTAATAATATTCTGTATCAGTTCTATACCTTTTTATGCATTTGTATGCAAAATAATAATAATTAATCAAAAAATGTAAGAAACTTTGCGTAAAGTTTATTTTGCCACAAACTGACATCGATGCGCAAAAGATTTTTGGCCAAACTTTTGGATTAGGCCGCGTCTTTAGTTTTGAATCATATTCATAAGAATGAACTTTCTTTTTATGACTATGTAAAAATGATCTGAGATCTTTCTAGTTCCATTTGTATAGCGTTACAAACAGACGTTTGTAAGTGTAAACGTCTTTAGCATATATTTAGTTTGCAGGCATTATATGGAACAATCGTATATAATAAATCTATAAAATGAGAAAACTTTAAAATTTTATTTTTAATTTTAGAAGTCTTATTCACTATATTATTATTTTTTAAGTTGCACTTGTTAATTTTTTTGCTTCCAAAGCCTTTTTTGAGAATAAATTATTTTACTAAAAAATATTGAAGGAAATAAGAAATACGTATAGAAATAATCGATGTGGAATAGATATTTATGGAAATGGTATATTTGGTAATGACTCTTATTTTATGGATCCAAAAAGCTAGGGTATACATCATAATGTCCTACAGAAAAAGCGCTTCCACTACTCAAAAAATATAATCCAGGTATCATAATTTGTGATATAATCTTACTATAAACAAGACAACCTGAATAAAGAATCTTGTACTATTTTATGAATCACATAGAAAAAGAAGGACTGTTTAACTAGAAAAACAATCGCTGAAAGATAACATTAGAATACGACTCAAAATTCAAATTATTATTTGCTATATGTTTCTGTGAGAATCTATGAGAGGGGGGGTAGGAGCATTTTTAGAAAGAAGTAACAAATTTATGGCACAATAAATTCAATTGTCCACATCAAAGACGTATGATATGTGTGTAAAACAAAGAAAGTACGATCCATTGCACAGTTACCCAGAATAGTCAATTTTGAGACAAAATTAATAAATAATTTAATATTAGTACTATATTTACCAAGTTTAGCTAGATTATAAAAATGAGGTCTGCGCTTTTTATGAAAATGATATATTTTGTATTTAGTTGCTACGGATACCTAACTTCGCATAGCAACAACCTGTTTCCGATAGTTAGAGATTTTTTATTTGTGCTACATAGACTATATTTGACATGTGTTTTGTTATGAGGTCTTTGCTTTTTATAAAGTGATTTTTTTATATTTTTTTACTATGGTTACTTAATTTTGCAAAGCAAAATAGGTGGTATATCACCTATAATTCACTAATTTTGCATAGCAAAACTAACTAACCATAGAAATATATTTAAATAAAGCTTATATTAATTAAACAATCAATTTTTTTACACTCAAATTTATTAAATGTTTCCCTACAGCCCTAAATGCAATGAAACTATACATAGTTTAGAATAAAACAAAACAAACTAAACTTATAAGTCATTTATATATCAGGTCAACATAAAAGTTTTAAAACTCAATAAAAAAGAAAAAATATGGGAATTTTTCTTTTCTATTGCTGTTTTTCTTAAACTGGACACCAATGCATCAGAAGTGCAGAACAGTCATTTTATTATATCTTCGTTGCATTTTGATTGACTTATTAATCTTGCATGGTCTTGGGGACAACTCCTAAAATCGTTATTGCAAGCCTCTTTAGTTTCCTCTGACGTAAAACCAATAGGCAAAATCATTTTTCCACTAAAATTAATCCACGTATTAATATTTTATGCAGATTTTGAGGCACACTACTATCAATTCAAGAAGTTTACACTAAAACATGCACTAAAACATGACTGATTAGAGTCAGTTGCTTTGGATGAAACACTGTGTCTTATCCAACGATATGTTTTTTGATTTGGTTTGTAACAGATATTTTCGCTCTTTGAAAACAGGTATGTATGGAATCAAATTGCCATTTCATTTTTAAGTTTACTTTCTTTATCAATCAACACAGATAAAGTTTCTTTTTTAAACTCAAAACACAGAGGTCTACAATAAATGGTTTACAATGGCTTTGAGCTTCTCCATAAAACAACTTTTTTCATCGATACTTGTAGATCGTTCTTTATTTATTTACACTTTTGCCAATAAAATTTTTTTTTATTGACGTAACTTATAAAAAATAAAAACTTGACCGGAGTTAGAAGAAGACAAGTTTAGTCACCACAATCTTTTCATAGAGCCCTATGTGAGCTTTAAAAAATGCAAAAGAAAATAAAGTTATGATAATAAAAAAATAAAAAATTAAAAGAAATTAAAAAAAAAAAAAAAAAACTCCGATAAAATCTTTAAAAAAAATAACAAAACTCCGTAAAAAAAAATAAAAGAAAGAAAAAAAAGGCAATAAGAGGAATAAATTTCTTTGAATATATCAAAAAGTTAGGGTAAAAAACGATAGTGTATATTAAAAAACGAAAGCGTATATATTAAGTTTCAAAGCTGTCATTAGATTTCAAAGTTTCTTTTTTTAAATTAAACTTAAATGAATTTACTGTTTTCACCATATAAATGTGGTTATTTTTAAAACTGTTCCATATCTTAGGACTTCCATAAGTTATACTTTATTCTTTGGATTTAATTTACGAGACACTGTATGCGAGCCTCTCGTTTGATCTCAGAGAATAGTTATTGTTTTGATTTATCTTAAATTTTGTTTCAAAGTTTTTCGGTGTGAGATTTTTTTAATGGTTATACATGAAAATCATGTGTTGAAATGTATTTATCTCGTATACATTCATCATCTTCATTCCCTCGTTAATGGCTTGCTCAAATTTCTTTTTTCCATATATAAATCTGCAAGCATGTTTTGTACACTAAATATACTTTTAAGTTTAGAGGGTTGTGTGCTAGCCCACGCAATGCTACCATAATTAATATAATTATGAATTAGGCTGAAGTATATTAATTTAAGACTTTGAGTATTAATAAAAGGACTAATTTTCTACATTATAGCAATAGGTTTTTTAATTTTGATTCGATGTATTTTATGTGGGAAAGCCAAGATAAGTTTTTATCTACGTAAGTACTTTAAAAGTTTTTGTTTTTTAATTTGTTTACTATTTGTAGAAAGAAATGGTAATTCAAGTGGCAGCCTTCCTTCCCGCGTTTTTTTATAAAACAATATTGAGAGTTTTCTTAGCTCTGAACCATTTATTTACTTTGAAGAGCTCAAAATTCATTTCACCATATAGCTGATTAGTATTACTATTGGACATAAACAAATTAATTTCTTTAGCATTAATAATTGAATTTAAATTTGCAGATACATTACAAAAGTCGTTTATATATAGTAAAAAAAGGAGAGTGCCGATAATTGAACCTTGTGGTGCTCCACACAGAATATTTAATGTACCAGAATCCGGATATATCACATATCATTTTCGGTCAGTAAGGTAGCTTTTTATCCAAGAAAATGTTCTGTTTTTTACACCATAACAATTTTTTTTCTAAGAGTATAGAGTGGTCTACTCTGTCAAATGCTTTTGACAGATCTATAATCATTCGTAGTGTAAACTTATTTTTTTCAAAACCGTTAGTTATTTTGTCAACTAATTCAATAATGGCATGCTCCGTTAAAATATCCCTTTGAAACCCAAACTGTTTAGAGTAAAAGAGTTTTTTGTGAAATGGACATAAGTTCTGTTATCCATAGCGCGTTCAAATATTTTGGAAAAAACAGATAATATGGATATAGGTCTATAATTTGAGATATCAGAACCATCATTACCTTTATAGATTGGGTATACTTCAGCTACTTTTAATGTATCAGAGAATACAACTTTATTTATTGAAATTTTCAGAATGTGAAACAAAGGTTTTTTGATAAGTTTTTTTATTTAAAATTACTAAATTTCTAGATATTTCATGAAAACCCGGCAATTTATTTTAACGTTAATTCATCGCATAATAATTTTTTTTTGTTTTTATTTTTTTTTTTTGTTAAACATAGTTTAATAATTTTTACAATGCTTGTTTAATTATATATAAAATAAATTCTGTTACAATAGATACACTAGTATTACAATAAAATAAGGTTAAAGCAGAAAGGATCTCAAAGAAGATAAGGATAACAATACGCTATCGCAGTCTTTTTATAGAGTCTTTTTTAAAAGAATAATAAATCGTAGGTTTATATAATAAATAAGGAGAGTAATAAATTGTTAAAACAAATCGTAAGTATGCAGCATTAATATTGAGTATAATATAAATATAAAACTCATAATAAATATACTAAAGAGATCGTATTAAGAAGTATATAACACGTATAACATAAAGCTCGTATTAAGAAGCAAATAAGTAGCAATATTATTCGTAAAATAGTCAAACAAACAAAAAATTAATTAGTTAAAATAAAAATAATTTTTTAATTATTAAGATCATTACATTTTAAAAATTTCTTTTTTTGCTTAAAACTTAAATGAACTTAAGGACTTCACCGTAAACTTAAAATCCTTTTGACATTCATTTCATAATTTAGGTCCTCGATAAGATATACAACATGCTGAGAGTTTGTTAAAATTCCGAGGCAATTTATAGTTAATGTTTCTATTTGATCTTAGATTAATTATTATTGGCAGAATTTAAAAACGTTTTGAACGAATCAGAGGGAGGTGCAATTTTGTTAGCTAAATTTAGACCAACTTTAGTAAAGTAATTGTTAAACTCTTTTGAGATTTGCGTTGGGCTGTGAATATTATTGTCATTAAAAGTAATAATGAGAGGAAGTAATGAACTACTTTTATTACGACCCATTAGGTAATTATTGTTTATTTTACATGAAATTAACATTTCAAATTTATATCAAATTTACATTTCAAATTTAAATCAAGTTTACATTTTAAATTTATATCAAAATTACAATTTTTTTTTCATTTTTAAGTAAGTGTTGATAAAAATATTTACAGCTTTATATTTGTGTTCGTTTTCAATACCAGCGTTGTTATCTGTCAAATATGTCTGAGACATATTTTCTGCCGACATAAAATATGTCCCACATATTTTCTATTGGCATATTTTGACATAATTTTATGTCTGAATATTTTTCTGCTGACATAAAATATGTCAGACATATTTTCTGTCAACATATTTTGACATAATTTTATGTCTGACTTATTTTCTGCCGACATAAAATATGTCAGACATATTTTCTGTCGACATATTTTGACATAATTTTATGTCTGAATTATTTTCTGCTGACATAAAATATGTCAGACATATTTTCTGTTGACATATTTTGACATAATTTTAAGTCTGAATTATTTTCTGCTGACATAAAATATGTCAGACATATTTTCTACCGACATATTTTGACATAATTTTATGTCTGAAATATTTTCTGCTGACATAAAATATGTCAGACATATTTTCTGTTGACATATTTTGACATAATTTTATGTCTGAATTATTTTCTGCTGACATAAAATATGTCAGACATATTTTCTACCGACATATTTTGACATAATTTTATGTCTGAATTATTTTCTGCTGACATAAAATATGCCAGACATATTTTCTACCGACATATTTGACATAATTTTATGTCTGAATTATTTTCTGCTGACATAAAATAAGTCAGACATATTTTCTGTGAACATATTTTGACATAATTTTATGTCTGAATTATTTTCTGCTGACATAAAATATGTCAGACATATTTTCTGTTGACATATTTTGACATAATTTTATGTCTGAATTATTTTCTGCTGACATAAAATATGTCAGACATATTTTCTACCGACATATTTTGACATAATTTTATGTCTGAATTATTTTCTGCTGACATAAAATATGTCAGACATATTTTCTGTTGACATATTTTGACATAATTTTATGTCTGAATTATTTTCTGCTGACATAAAATATGTCAGACATATTTTCTACCGACATATTTTGACATAATTTTATGTCTGAATTGTTTTCTGCTGACATAAAATATGTCAGACATATTTTATACCGACATATTTTGACATAATTTTATGCCTGAATTATTTTCTCCTGACATAAAATATGTCAGACATATTTTCTACTGACAGATTTTGACATAATTTTATGTCTGAATTATTTTCTGCTGACATAAGATATGTCAGACATATTTTCTATCGACTTATTTTGACATAATTTTATATCTGAATTATTTGCTGTTTGATATTCTTGAAGAAAAAAATCAATCTAACAAATTTATTGCGCATTTCAACTTAATTTACAGAGTTAAGTGAAAATAGTTAATTCTGTTGCTTTTTTGCAATCAATTATGCTTCATAAAACTTTTTCTTTAAACCCTATAAGCAAACATCAGTTGTTTCATAAAGGTCTTTTTCTGCCCTTTTTAGCGATGTATCATTTGATAGTATTGACTAGTATTGGCATTTATTGACTTATTTATTGATTATGACTTATTTATTGATTATGACTAATATTGACATTGATAGTATTGACTAATATTGACATTTGATAGCATTGACTAATATGGACTAGTATTGAGGCATCATTTGATAGTATTCGATAGTATTGATTAGTATTGATTAGTATTGGCGCTTTCCCTTATTAGATTGTAAAAACCATCTCAAGCTGAGTTTATATTATTAAAAGTGGTTTTTATTAGTATGACTAAACTTAAAATTATTTCTTTGATTAAAATAATAATGAAAAAAAACTTTTTCAGTTATTTTTAATTATTAGTTGATCCTGAAAAAGATTTCATTATGAAAAATTGAATTTACAAGACTCTATGAAAAAAACGGTTCACAGAATTTCAAAAAATTCGTGCCTAATTAAATTCATTTAAGCTGAAGAATTTGAAATATTTCACAAAAGTTATATTCAGCTCATTAAATTCATATTAAAAAGACTAACCGGTAATAATTTATAACTAATTACGAATAATATACTTTTAGTTATAATAGTTATGATTTATTTAACAATAAAATAATTGACAATTGCATTATAACAGCATAATTAACTGCCATAAACTTGCATAAAATGTTTTGAGTGAAATATATATTGGAATAATTATATTTTTTGTTTTCCTTACGATTTAAAGTCAAAAATGGAGAATAATTTATTGAATGAATCAACTATTAGTTAAAAATAACTAAAAATGTTTTTTCTTAAATATTATTTTAATCAAGAGAATAATTTTAAGTTTAGTCATATTAATAAAAACCATTTTCAGTAATAAAAACTCAGCTTGAGATGGTTTTTACATTCTAATAAGGGAAATCGCCAATACTAATTCATACTAATCAATACTATCAAATACTATCAAATTCTATCAAATGATGCATCAATACTAGTTGATACTCTCAAATGATACATCGCTAAAAATACTTTGTCAATACTATCAAATGATACATCGCTAAAAAGGGCAGAAAAAGACTTTTATGAAACAAAAGATATTTGCTTATAGGATTTAAAATAAAAGTTTTATGAAGCATAACACAGGTCAACAAAAACAAAATTTTTTTCTGGTGCCAAGAAAACAATTTGTTTTTTATGTAGGATTTCTTGTTTTGATTTCAAATATGC
Organism: Hydra vulgaris; assembly: GCF_038396675.1. Classification (NCBI taxonomy): domain Eukaryota; kingdom Metazoa; phylum Cnidaria; class Hydrozoa; order Anthoathecata; family Hydridae; genus Hydra; species Hydra vulgaris. Next base: position 13,847,939 of record NC_088928.1, read on the forward strand.
AACTCATTTTTTACCATCACGTCAAGTTGTAAAGATATTTGGGTTCATATTTTTAGAATTTGGGGTAAAGTCCCTAATATTGTCGAAAAAAAAGTTGTTCAAAAGTATGTCAACCTGAGTCTCAAAAGAAGCGTATTTTAGAGAGATTTTATTGATGTTATTTGTTTGTAATAAAAATAAGTATTTTTTGTATTATTGCTGAAAAACATTTTGTTGACATTTTTTAAAGAGTCTTTAGCATTTTTTCAAATAATTTTTATGCCAAATTATTCTAAGGAAAAATTTTTATGTTTTTTAAAATCTCTATACTATTGACATACTTTTGAACACCTTTTTTTTTGACAATATTAGGGAATTTACCCCAAATATTAAAGATCTGAACCCAAATATCTTTACAACTTGACGTGATGGTAAAAATGAGTTGCATATTTGAAATGAAAATGTGAAATGCAATCCAAAAAACAAGTTGTTTGCTCGACACCAGAAAAATTTTTTTTTTTTGTTGACCTTCAATTATAATTGATTGCAAAAAAGCAACAAATTTGTTAAACTATTTTTGCATAACTCTGTAAATTAAGTTGAAGTGCGCAATAAATTTGTTAGATTAATTTTTTCTTCAAGAATATCAAACAGCAAATAATTCAAATATAAAATTATGTCAAAATATGTCCATAGAAAATATATCTTACATATTTTATGTCAGCAGAAAATAATTCAGACATAAAATTATGTCAAAATATGCCGACAGAAAATATGTCTGACATATTTTATGTTAGCAGAAAATAATTCAGACATAAAATTATGTCAAAATATGTCAATAGAAAATATGTCTGACATATTTTATGTCAACAGAAAATAATTCAGACATAAAAATATGTCAAAATATGTCGATAGAAAATATGTCTGACATATTTAATGTCAGCAGAAAATAATTCAGACATAAAATTATTTCAAAATATGTCAATCGGAAATATGTGGGATATATTTTATGTCGGCAGAAAATATGTTTGAAAATATGTCGACAGATCTGCCAGACATATTATGTCGTAACAACTCTGTTCAATACTTCTGTTTTTGAGAAATTTGTTATAGAGTTTTTGTTTTTTCCTTGAACATCTTATGAGTTTTGTTCATCCAAAGGTTAGTTAGTGTTTTTGTATTAATTATTTCATAAGGAAACGTTTCATTAAATATATTTATATTAAATATATTTTTAAATTATTTGTTTTTGGACGAGTAGTCAAATTTATATTAAAGTTATAAATTTTAGTGTAGATAGGAAAGTGGTCATTTATGTCTGCTTTAAATATTCCTGTTTCAAATGACGTATCTAAAAAGTGGTTTAAAAGGATGTTGTCATTCTCAATTGCTGAACTTTTAGTTATCCTAGCTGGTTAATTAATTAGTGGGTATATATTATGTTTAAAAAGCATATCAAAAACCGATTTTGTATTTAGATTTTTTTCATAAGTTATTGAAATTAAGTTTATATTCCCGATAATGCATGGTTTTTATCAATTATTATTTACTATTATATTTCTTATAAAACCTTCAAAAGGTTTGACGGTACCACTTAGAGGAAGGTACCCAGTAAACATTGAACAGTTGGTAAATAGTTGGCCCGATCCTAATAACCAACTATTAGTTACAGTTAGGCCAACAATCGTAACGCTTTAACCAACACTTAGCCAACTGTAATACAGTAATAACCATTGTAATAATAACAGTAGTAATAACAACAACTTTATTAGTAATAATAATAGTTGTAATTTACAACAGTAAAAATAATACAAAACTAGCAAACCCTAATACGGGTTATGAGTAATTAAATCATTATTAACAAAAACACATAATAACTTGATATATCTAAAAAATTAAATACAAATTTATCTATAAATAATATTTTAACTTTCACTCTCTATCAGCAATGTCATTGTTTATAGTTAACAACATAAAGACCGCATTAACATCAGTTAAGTTCGTTTTAAAATCTGTCAAAACACAGGTACCAGAAAAAGAAAGTCAAGTAAAGCCTTAAAAAAAAATGAAAAAAAAATTACAGTTTCTAATTAAAAAAGTTTTATTTGCTTTTTATTGTTAGTCGAATTAGGATCATAATATTACAGAAAATATCAAGAACAAAAAAATAGCTATAACAGCCTAGGTCTATCAACACAAAACAAAGTAACAATAGTGCAAAGCATAAATAATTGTAAGCACACGTTACTGTGTCTACAAAGTAATTATAAAAGAAAAGATTATAAAAAGGCTAGAAAACACTATGTAGTAACACTGGCATATAACACCATGACTTAAAAAGATATTTTTGGACTAGAAAGTTTTTATTTACTACAATATTTGAACAATCGTGGGAAAACTATAGTTAAACAATTCGAACAATTATGACATAAAATAGCAAGCAACTCGTAAACAATTTATTATAATTGGTCATCACCAATTGTGGTATTAAGAAATACATAAGAGGTCAGTAATTATATAAGTTTTATTAATTCTCCCTCTCATCTAAGAGAGAGAGAGAGGGAGAGAAAGAAAGTGTTTCCAATGCAGCATTTTAAAAAAACGAAAAAAATATGCAATAAATAGTAGTAACTGGTTTTATTATGTTACCAGTAAACAAAATTATATTTACCTTGATTTAATTTCCAGCATTTCTTAATAAAGCTCCAGCTTCTCTCTAACTGTTGACTAATGATTAATAGAGTAAATTTCACATCATATTAAATTTACAAAATTAAAACCATGTTTTAAAAGTAAGCAAACTAACCAAACGATGACAAAGGCAACTAAAAAAAAAAAGAAAAGAACATAATTATGTTTGAAATTATAAAAATATTTAAAATCATTCTGGCAAGTTTTCTTCTCGCTTAGCAGCATTTCTTAGATTTCAACAACGATTAATTTCATCTTGCCTAGATTTATCTCTATCACTTGACAACAACTATTTTTAAGTTGTCTATTATCATTTACAGTATTAACTTCTTTGAGCCTATTATTATCCACTTAACTTCACTATTATGATTAAACATATTACCACTAATAATACTGAATGTTACAACTGAATAAAAAAATGTAAACTAATCTTACAAATTGTGATCTTTTCTAATGAAAGACTATATTTAAACATAAGATTTATTGAAATCCATTCCTTTTTATGTTAATATACTAAAGTCGTTTATCAAAAATAATAAATCATATTTATTTACATAAATTATTTTTAATCTAACAAAAATTCTAGACTACAATACACAAAATTAATTAAGTAAGTGATCAACAAATTACTGACTGTAGTCTGTTGATCACTTTCGTGTCAAAAAATTACAAACAGTTTTCCATGTTAAATACATAAAATATATATCTAATATAAAATAAATCTAATATAAAATTAAAAAAAATTGTAAATTTACTCAAATTAGTACCAATTACGGTGTGAAGTGACTAAAAAACAATTCTGTTCTTTCCAATTGCACTAAAAAATAAAACAAAACATGCTTAGCTAAGTTGCCTAGTTCTTAAGAATCTGAAAACAAATAAGTAAAAAACCAAGAACAAACAAATATTTATTTATTAAAACAACTAGATTTAAACAAATTAAATTAAACAAAAAACAACATCAGCTCTCCTTAAAGGCTAAGAAAAATTTTTCAGCTCAAATTTGCTTGCAGACCTTGCTTGTAAAACCATGAGAATAAGAAACACATTTAGAAAAGCCTAGAAACTACTTAAAAATGACATATGCAAATTTGAAGTTTAGACATTGACTAGACTAACTATTAGCAGATGTTTTAAAAAAATTCATACAAATTTACAATACTTTGTTCTTCTATATCGTATAAACCCATCATATGATGAATCTGAAATGAAAACAATAACAATGTAATCTGAAATGTAACAAATAAGTAAATACAAAGAAAAACATCATATATGAATCGAAAATCAATGTATCAATAGATTATTGTCAATATCAATAAAGGCATAAAAGTAGTCTTTTAAGGAAGTGCTAAAAATAATACTGTATTAGCTATACATACATTAAAAAATTCATTCAGTCTCAAACACAAAATGCATAGATAAAAATTATTATATTATAACATTTATATATATAAATTATTATATTATAAAATATATATATATATATATATATATATATATATATATATATATATATATATATATATATATATATATATATATATATGTATATGTATATATATATACATGTATATATATATATAAATGTATATTAAATGTGTATGTATATGTATATATATTTATAATATATATATATATATATGTATATATATATATATATATATATATATATATATATATATATATATATATATATATATATATATATATATATATATATATATATATATATATATATATATATAGACATACAGAAAAACACACGTAACATACTATTATATACGCACATATGCATTTTAGATGTATTTGAACTCTTATTAATAGTTAAAATAGAGCTAAAATGTTTTATACAAATACAACAATGGTGTCATCATAAAATTAAATTAAAAAATCTAACAAATGTCAAAATTTATATCTGAATGTGTAACTAATGTATATAAATAAAATATTTGTACTTACCAGCGTAACGGTTATATTAAAAGGTGAAGGTGAATTTGAGTTTAAAAGTTTAATTGAAAGGTAAAAAGGCATTTGAAAGAAAAAAATGATAAATTGCTTTAAGTTAAACTAACTCAAATCACTTAGACCACGCGACTAAACATTTACATAAAATATAATTGTAAATACGTTTATAAAACTTACGGGAAACTTTTACGATTCAAAAACATGCGGTATACAGTCGGGTAATGGTTGGCACGGAATGCCAACAGTTAGTCAACTATAGTTAATACTGGCCAACTACAGCGTGTTTACTGGGTATACGCATACAATGACAATGTTTTTAGCTTTATCGCTGATGATTGTTAAACACTCATAATCATTTTTGGTTAAGTATAATTGCTTTTTAATCTTATATATAAGTTTCTGTGAAATGTAAAAACAAAGTCCTCCGCCTTTTTTACCTCTTCCTCGTGTTTGACTAATTATGAGGTAATTGGTAAGATAAAATTTGAATTAGATTCAGTTAAAGTTTCTGAGTCATGCCAGGTTTCTAAAATAGCTATGATATCAAATATGTGTTTTAAGATATTAAAAAACTCCTTAAGTTTATCAAAATTATGCTACATGTTTCATATATTGATGCGCAACACAGAAATTGAATTAAATCCATTTGATATTTTGGATTCATAAGGATCAATATATTGTGTATTCAATAAATTGATTTGAGTTTCATGAAAAATAATTAGATTTTCATCGGAAAAAATATTTTAAAAATTATCATGAAAAGGATCAAAGATCCGTTTTTCAAAACCTTATTTAATTTAGATAATTATTACAAATATAAAAAAAAGAAGAACTAAGAATCAAATAAAAAATCAATTTAAACAGTGAAATATTCAAACATAAAATGACATTAAAATTCTTACTTATCTCCATGAATCGTTTTAACGTCTTCAGCATACTTGTTTTCTTTTGCTTTCCAATCTCGAATGACCAAATTATCATAGGTGATGAAATGAAATTTACAAGATTTTCGGGCAACTTTCATTTTTTTTCTTATAGTTTTTCTTATTTGATTTATTTCAGCACGAAAGTTCTCATTAACATATGTACATATATATATATATATATATATATATATATATATATATATATATATATATATATATATATATATATATATATATATATATATATATATATATATATATATATATATATATATATATATATATATATATATATATATTATTATTAATATATGTATTATTATCTATATGTAAATATATATATATATATATATATTTACATATAGATATACATATATATATGTTCATATATATATATATATATATATATTTACCTTTTAACGTAATAAATTTTTTTAAGATTTTAACTTTGCCTTTATAATACAAAAAATTTTAAACTAATCTCCTGGGTTTTTTTATCCCTAAATCCGGTGCGCTCGTTCAATTTTAAGATCCTTTAAACCTAAACACTCTTCCAATACTTTTTTAACCTTCATTTCACTTACATTCCAGGTCCAGAAGGAACAATTTTTACGTAAATTGTTCCTTCTACACCTTTTTTCCATATCTCTTAGCTTTTTCTTTGTATCCGTATATTTATTGTTGCTTTATTGATTTCGTGGCGAAAATTTTTCTCTTTGTTATAAGAAACAAGATTATTCTTTGTTAATATATCAATAAGTCCTTCGTGAAAATTCAAGCTTTCTTTTATTTCCGTTATCTCAGATTCAATTTGATATTATTTTTTGACTATTGTCAATTATCTTTTTCAACACTATCCAGTCGCTAATTTTCATCTTTGTATTTGCACATATTATGCTGGCGAAATATATTTTCTGTTTTTTCATCATCACCTTGGTTTTTTTTTCAAATCATCAGACATTTCCTTTATAAGCTTTTTTATTTCCATCAATGTAACTGCCATATTTAGTAAATCTGTTGCTTCATTTATTTGATTTTAAAATTATTTAAATTTGATTCATATAATTTTATATAAAACACATTTTATTGTTAGAGCAATTTATAGTTTAACTTATTTAATTAAATTTATAATATTTTCTATTGCCAATCAGGTAAAAGTAATTAAACATTAAAAAAGAAACGTAAAGGATTAATTAACAACACCGAAATGAAAATAAATTTTTCAAAGAAGATTATTATTTAAAATAATAAAATAAATGTACAATAGTTGATTTTGTATTAATTATCTACAGTAATTAATTAATTAACTATTATTATTGATTTCTAATTTGAAGAAGCTTTATTAGAATAAAATTTGATACAATTTCATTTAACAAAAGAAATTACTTTTATTTTGAATTGGTTTAGAGAATAATTAGTTTTCATTTCATTTCGGTTTCCATTTGGATTAAGTGTCGATTGCACAAACAACAGGTTTAATAATTTATTTGCCTAATTCAGCACCAAAAACAGCCTACTTGTATGAACTTGTTAAAAGTTTTTTTATAGAAAGGCTTTTATAAAAAATATCAAACATTAAAGCTAACTTATTTGAAATAACTAGGTCTCTTGGGCCCATTTTTCAATGTCCGCATTTGCTTTTAAATAGATCTTAATGAGAGGATTAAAATATTATTTTCATAGCCTAAGTTTCCGAATTCACCTGAAGAAATGTTACGCAATTTTCTTATATGCTAAAGATACTTTTATTATCTAAAAAATATTAAAGTAAATAAATAATAATGTAATAAGTAAAAATACTAAATAAGTTCTAAAGTAGATGAAATTACTTAATAATTAAAAGGCAAGAACGTAGAAAAATATACTTTACGTCTTACATACCGATACATTTCAATTAGTTATTTTGCATTTATTTGATGATAATGAAATCAAGTGAAGATTCAAAAATAACAATAAAGCTTGAACAAGAAATATTCTAAGAAACGCATTTAGAACAGCAAAAAGATATAACCAAGTTGATAAGCGGAAACTTTAAATTAACTACCGATCGAATTGACGTTTTACAAAAAGAAGTTTCGTCTTTAAAACATTTATATAAAGCATTAAAAAAATAAAATGAAGGCACAAAAGTCAAACTTTTAGAAGTAAACAATAATATATTACACTTTGTAAAAACTCAACAAGACATTGAAGAAAGTGTAACGATTTTGCGAGATTACAACGACAAAAAAGTAAAAGATTTGGAAAAAAAGATGATTTTAAATTTAGCCAAGCAGAAGAAGATAGAAATAAGATACGTCGACTTAAAGATCGTCGAACAGAAACAATCTTCGTTTTAAAGGAATTTTAGAAAATGACTCTAACAGCTGAAATGACTCGGAAAAAAAAATTATTAATTTGTAAGAAAAATGAACTTAATGTAAAAGGAGTAGTTATTGAAAGAGCTCATAGAACAGGAAAATTAGATACAAAAAAATCAAGAGCTATTGTAACAAAATTACTAAACTACAAAGATAAGGTTGAAACTTTAAAGAATGCAAACAAACTAAAAGGATTAGGAACTTACATTAACGAAGATTGTTCAATCGAAACTGCAGCGATTCGAAATAGATATTTTAAAGAAAGCAAAAGTCATAGAGTTAAAAGTATAAATATTCTATTGTCATTTACGAAAAGTTAATTGTCAAAGAATTTAGAAATCAAAATTTTGTTATATAATTTTTTTTTTTAACATTTTAATATTTTTTCATTTTTATTAATTTTTCTTTGTAATATTACTCTTATTTAAAATGGCCGAGGATTCAGCTTTAAAAAAACTTTAAATTTAATTCATTACTTACTAAAAAATCAACACTTTTCAAAAAAGATTCTGATCCTAATATTAACTTTTATAATGATAATGATCAAAAAAAGAATTTAACCCATTATAAATTCAAAAAATATCATTGAACGAATGGGAAACGACTCGTTATCGATCCTTCATGTTCATATTAGAAGTCTTTAAAAAAAATTCGATTCTTTATAACAATTTTTATATAAAATTAATATTAACTTGTAAATTATTTGCCTCAGCAAGACATGCTGTGATGAAAAAACTATCGTGAATAATTATAATTACCATTCACCAAACTACAAAGTGATTCACCAAATTAGATCATTAGGCAAGGTAGGCGGGGGATTGTGCATTTTTATTAAAAACTCATTGATTAAATTCAAGTCAAATTTAAGTTCAACCACTGATGATTAAGAGTCTTAGTGTATTGAACTAGTTAATATAACCTTAAAAAACATTATCTTCCATGCTTTATACAAGCCAACAAATGGATCAATTAAAGTGTTTAAAGATCACATTAAAAGTGTAATTAAAAATAGTTCAGTTTTAAAAAAATCTGTTTATCTGGTTGATGACTTGACTCTCAATGTTTTAGATTATGACACTAATAAAAATACTAGACAATTTTTCAATGTAATCTATAATAATAGTTACATTCCTGTCATCAATAAACCTACGAGCATAACTAGAAAAAGTGAAACTTTATTTGATCAAATTAGCACTAAAAACTTCCTTATTATAAAAATAAAAACAGGAGTATTTAAAACCGACATTTCTGATCATTTTCCCACTTTTTATTATTTCACAAAATGTAATAAAAATGATATTCAAAAAAATAAAACAATAACAACAATAATAAACGACTCCTCAGTTAAACATTTTCATAACCTTTCATCATGTGTTAACTGGGATGGGCTATTTATGAATCAAAACTCTGACAAAGCCTACGATATATTCATATCAGAGTATTATAAATATTATAACAAGGCATTTCCAGAAGATCAAAATTGGTTAAAACAAAAACGCAATTAAACCCTTGGATTACTAAAGGTATTCTTAAATCTTCTAAAAAAACAACGACTATATGACAAATTTCTTAAAAAAAAAACATTCGTAATGAAACTAATTATAAAAACTACAAACGACTCTTTGAGTCATTTGTGGAAAAATCAAAATAATATTATAATTCAGATCAATTAAAAAAGCACTCGAATGATCCTCAAAGTACTATGCGTATTATTAAAGAAGTCATTGATAAAAATAATTTTGACAGAAATACTATCCCAAAACTATTCAAATTTACCAATAACTACGTTTTAAAGAAACGACTAGTGGCTGAAACACACATTGAATTTTTTGTAAATGTTAGTCCTTCATTGGCATTAAAAATTCAATCCTCACAAACCAGCTTTGATGCATACTTGGTTTCTAATAACACTAATATTTTGTCTAATGAAAAACTTACTGAAGAAGATTTATTAGTCGTGGTTTCTTTAATCAAGCCCAAAAAAAGTTGTTAAAAAAATGGAGTTGACATAATAAGCAGTCGCATCATTATAATTTCAATAAAACTTATTACAATCCCACTCTTGTATATATTTAATTTATCTTTAAAAGAGGGAGTTTTTCCGAACAAGTTAAAAATCGCTAGAGTTGTTCCAATTTTAAAATCAGGTGATCCTTATGACGTTACTAATTATAGACCGCTCTCAATTCTTACATATTTTTCAAAAATTCTAGAACAAATCATGTATAATAGACTATATTCTTTCTTAAGCCAAAATAAAGTTTTGTACAATAAAAAACTTGGTTTTAAATCTAGTCATTCTACTGATCACGCAATCTTGCATCTTGTACATGATTTATTTAAAGGGTTTAATAAAATAAAAAATACTTTAAATGTTTTAATAGATCTAAGCAAAGCCTTTGATACAGGTGATCATATAATTCTTTTATCCTAACTCGAAATCTACGGTATAAGAAATTCAAACTTGGCTTGGTTTAAAAGTTACTTGTTTAACAGGAAGCAATATATTTCATACGAAGGTGGAAAAACGGATAATATGACTATCACATGCGGTGTTACCCAGGGTTCAATACCAGGTCCCCTCTTGTTTCTAGTTTATATTAATGATTTAATAACTCATTTTTATTTGCCGATGATACTAACTTCTTTTATTCCAATAAAGATATAAATATTTTATTTTTAACAGTAAACAAAGAACTTGATAAACTAAGCCAATGGTTTAAATCCAATAAACTATTCCAAAACATTAATTAACTAACTACACATTATTCTATCATGCTTCTAAAAAAAAAATATTCCATGGAAACTACCGAATATTTTTATTGATCATAATTTAAAAGGAAAGTATCGTTAAAACTCTTGGGCGTAATTCTAGAAATTATTTGGAGAGAACATATAAATGTAATTTAGAATATAATTTGAAAAAATATTGGTATACTGTGTAAAGCTTAACAGTTTTTAAACCAATCTTGTTTGAAATACATTTACAAATATTGCCTGGTGCACCGACGTTACAAAAATAAAAAAACTTCTCTGTAAACGAAAACATGCTATTAAGATTATTACAAATAAAGATCGACTCTTCCATACAAAAATACTTTTAGTAAACTCAATATATTAAATGTTGTCTGAATAAATCTTTATCAAGTTTTTTTATTTATGTTTAAACTTGATTAAAAAAAGCACCGTTTTTATTTTTCTCATTATTTTGAAAATTTATTCATATATACAGCACAAGATTTTCAAAACATAATTTTAGTCAATCCAAAACCTTTTGTTCAGCCACTAAATACTCAATTACAAATCGAGGACCGAAATTATGGCATACGTTTTTAAATGATGATCTTAAAACACTATCTTCGCTCAACCAATTTACAACAAAACTAAGGCAAACTCTTTTACTAAACGTCAATGAATTTAATTTTTTCTGAGGCGTTAAATAAGAGTACTCTTATGATTTGATTTCTATAATTATGAATATATCTATTAATTTTATATATACACATATAAGAAAAAAAAAAAATTCTTTTGTAAATTTTTACACGATTTAATTTTTCATTTGTTTATTACCGAAGATGTAAAAAAGTTTATATTATATACTCTTGAAATGTTATGTAAAAAGTACCACTAATTGTTTGGCATGTATTTATATGATAGTGTGTGCATGCACTTTTTATTTTTTTGTTTTTATTATCTATCTATCTATCTATATTTCTATCTATCTATCTATCTATCTGTATATATATATATATATATATATATATATATATATATATATATATATATATATATATATATATATATATATATATATATATATATATATATATATATATATATATATATTTATATATATATATATATATATATATATATATATGTATATATATATATATATATATATATATATATATATATATATATATATAAATATATATATATATATATATATAAATATATTTATTTATTTTCTTTCTTTATTTGTTTAAAATATATAGTTTTTAGGAAAATTTAATTAATATTTAAAGGATTTTGTATTATCTTACACGTTTTTCAAAAGCTATGCTATGTATCGTATATATTACGGGGCTTAGTGACAAGACAACTATAGTCTTTAACTTGCAAATTTTTTTGCAAATCAAGACATTTTAATGTCCACAACAGTTATGATATTTATAAAACAATTGCTCATCAACTTTTTAAATTAAATATAATGGTATTCGATATATTTTATTTAAATTACACTGTTTTCTATTGAATTAATTATAATTTAACAACCAATAGATCTATGGTTTGCAAAAATGTTCGCATTTTACCTACTACTAGAACTTTAAATTGATTTATTTTTTGCTGTTTACTAAAATAAAGTATAAAGACTAAATTAAGAACAAGTTTAAAAATATTCGGGTGTGAAGACTTATCACGAATCGCATTGTACGGGTCATGACGGCTAGTTATTTAATATTATGTTCCTCACCTTTGGTTCTCGGTTTAAAATAAAGAATTTTGTAGCGAAATAATAAGTTTTGGATTGAATGTAGTTGTATTTTAAAGTTGTATTAGTAGGGTATATGCGACTAATTTTTTCAAAAATTAATTAAAATAACACTAACATTGCGTAAGTGCTGCACCAACCAATGTTTGGATAACTTAAGTAGCATAAAAGAAGAGTAAATTTTTTTAATCAAGATTGATTTAATAACTGCTTAGCTTTGTACATTATGCCAAAATTTTTCTATATTTTATCTTTAATTTTTTATATTTTATGTTCCTTCCAGGTTACATTTTCGTTTGGAAACACGCCTAAAAACTTGATTGCTCCTCTTTATTAATTTATTATTAATAAAAAAGGTCCGGAAGTTCTAAGGGAATAACTGATTTTTTATGTAAACTCTAAAGGAACAACATAAGTGAAAAATAAAGAATTTATATTTAATAAATTAAGACAACTGCTTTCTATTTTTTATTTATAAATCTTTTGACTAGTGGAACCATCAAACTTATAGTATTTCGTTGCTTTATCAAACGGACACTTCATCCATTGAAAAATTATTGTTCCTGATACATTTGTATATTTAAACACATTTCATTTTACAGCGAAAAATAAAGTAAACCGTATAGCGCGAATGAAAATAAGTAATAATTTTAAAAAAGTAAACCCAACTTATGCGACAACCTTAAGGTTAGTTATTTTCATACGAGGGAAAATAGGGTATAGATATTATAGTCAGTTCTCAAATTTAAAAATAACATATTATCATCATCCTCATTTCATCAAAATTAACAGAATTCATCAACAACTTTTTCTGCATTTTTAACATACTTCATATTTAATATTAAAATCCCCTCAAAGTAAGGGGGTTCCACAAAATTTTTTTAGCTTTAGAGCTTGACAGTGCTCAAAGTTGCAAGAAGTTGCAGCCTAAACTAGTTATACCTCATGGTAATTATGTTAATCATTTGTTGTATATACTTATAAATGTGTTTGCTTGTCTTCCGAAAAGTATAAGGTTATATATATACCCAGGAGTGTGATGTCGTAAAAAAATGTTCCGTCTCCAACTCCGACTCCAATCGCTGAAATTTTCAGAGTATGATTCCGGCTCCTTCTCTAACTCCGACTCCAACTCCAAAGCAAAAATTTTGAAAATTTCTTTGAATTCTTTAAAAAATATTACGCTGTAATTTAAAATATTTTTTTTTTGCCTAATATAAGAAAAATTCTTTGCAAGTTATATATTTTTTGAATGCACGCGCAATACCGAGAAGTTTTATTATTTGAGTCGGAGTCGCGATTTTGATTAGCGACTCCGACTACGACTACGACTTTCTAAAAAATGTTGCGACTTCGACTCCACGATTCCCCTCCGACTCCACAGCCCTGTAAAATTTTTTGCTTATTTACAATTATGCAGTAACGCAACTATTATTTAATCGAAGTTAAATTTGAAAAGATGTGCACAAAGTAGAATATAAACAGAAGTTTTAGAGTAAATTGATTACATCCTCGCTAATATGAAATCTATGCTCTACTTTTACATTAATAAACCAATTCATTTGTTTTAGATATTTGATAACGAAAAATATAAATTAAAATAATGTTATAATTCAATTATCAAGTATTTGCCAGTAATTTGAAAACAACGAATAACCGTTTATGAGATTCTAAATTAAAAAAAAAGGTCAATTTAAGAAAGCCGTTGAACTATAAAAAAAAATAAAATATGTAAGTAAATATGTAAAGTTACTTTATAATGTTAAATATACTATATGCATCCAGTAAAATGGTATATACACTATATGCATCCAGTAAAATCTTATTTTTATTTTTTCGCCAAAAGGGGGCTGTAAATGTTAAAGAAGCTGTATATGTTTAAGAAGCTGTATATATGTAAGAGGCTGTATATGTGTAGGAAGCTGTATACAGTATCGGACAAAACGAGTGCAACCAAATAATGCTAATTTGGTTTCTTTATATAAAAGTGCTGCATTTTTTTCAATTTAGAGAAATAACTATGTAACTGTTTAGAGACAAAGTTCTTCAAGTTTTATTCATCACTAAGTTCATTATTTGTACACGAAAATTAATAAATTAATCAAAAGTATTTAAAAAAGTTGATTTCCCTCTGGATAAAACAAGTGCAACTCGACAAAATGTTGACCAAGCTGTATTTCGCTATCAATATATCGTGGCGAACCCTTTGTTGTTGATCACAGCCTTGCATCTCCGAGGCATAGATTCGATCAGGTGATCAATAAAACTTTGTGGAATCGCTGCCCAGGCCTTTTGGATTTGTTTAAACAGTTTATCCTTATTACAAACACCTTCACGATTAATTCTGCGGTTGACGATTTCCCACAGGGTCTCGATAGGGTTGAGATCCGGAGATTGAGGCGGCCAATCCATCACCGATAGGTGGTTTTTTTGAAACCACTGCATGACTACTTTTGCAGTGTGTTTCGGATTGTTGTTTTGTTGAAAAACCCATTTTATTGGCATATTCCATTCAGCATGAGGTAACATAACATCTTTCAGGATATTTTTATACATGCAACAGTTTATTATTCCATCGTTTTGATGTACTGGACCTAGACCGTTAGCAGAAAAACACCCCCAGAACTATACATTACTTCCACCATGCTTCACGTTCTTATGGCAGTAAGTAAATCGAGGCGCTTTCCGGCCGGTTGACTTACACGGCAAATGCCATCGCTCCCAATGATGTTGAACTTCGATTCATCACTGAACAGGACAGTTCGACATTTCTGCACATTCCAGTCAATATAAGATGTAGCAAACAGGAGTCTTTTCTTCTGGTTTTTTAGTGAAATCAGCGGTTTCTTTGCAGGGCGACGAGAAAACAATCCGGCTTCAACAGCAAATCGTCTGATTGTTCGATCCGTATCAGGTAGCTCTAATTGCTTTGTATCTCGACTGATAATATCCAGGGATCCTTCTTAACGGGTCTGACGATCATAGAATTCTCTCTAGAAGTGGTGGAACGCGGTCTACCATCTTTGTTATCTGCTGCCAACTTCCCCGTAGAACGATATATAGAACATAGTCTTGATACGGTCCATTTTTTAACGCGATATTTATCACAATACTTTTTTTTGACATTCCACTTACGTAGTCGCGAATAACTTTCTTTCTTAGTTCCAATCCAAGATTGTCGGGAGCCATTTTTGCACTGGAAGTCATAAAAATAATAAAAATAAATAATCACGCTTCTCAAGTCTTACCGTGTTACATTTACCTTGTGATGATACATGATATCTGTGGAACACAACGTCTTGGTTGGATGTGGACTGTATTAATGTAATGAAACACTTGTTGTATTTCACTTCTTGTATTGATGTTCTTCGTTAAAACACTTTGATAAAATTCACTTCAATAAACTGTCTTGATAATACTGACTTAATGACTTCCATATATTGACTGAATTACATGTCGATTTACATGTCTCTTATATAGTAAAATGATTTCTAGATGCTTCTTTTCGATGCTTCTGGAAGCTTCTGGATGCGTTTGGATGCTTCTGAATGTTTCTGGATATTTCTGGATGCTACTGGATGCTTCCAGATGCTTCTCCTGGAAACTTCTGGAAGCTTGTGCATGCCTCTGGATACTTTTTTTAATTATTAAAAAACTTCCGTGACGTTGACACGGACCAGACTTAAGAAAAATGAAACTAACCAAAAAAGTTGCACTTGTTTTGTCCGCTGCAAAATGGCACTTGTCAACGAAATTCTGCCTGTGTGCTGTCACTTGTCAGCTGATTGCTCATGTCATGGCATGCTATGACTCCAGACTCCTGAACTGTTTGCTGTGGTAGTCTAGTTCGTTTCGTTTTTAAGACATGTAAAATTAGGAACTTTTTTTAGCATTGTTCGATGTGGTTGCAAATGTTTTGTCCAATACTGTATGTGTAGGAAGGATTATGTAAGTTTTACATAATCATAACTTTTGAATAATAAGAAAAAGACTAGTGGTAGATTTTTTGCCTCCGATAAATTAAACTACTTGGTTTAACAATTGATAGAGATGTGAAGTTTGGGGAACACATAAAACAGTTATGCAGTTAAGCTAATGGTAAATGTTTTTCTCTTTCACGCATAAGAATTATTTATCCCATGATAAATCTATTTTGCTTTTTAATGCTTTTATTATGTTTCACTTTTCTTATTGTCCTCTAATTTGGATGTTTTGTTCAAAAAAAGATGACAAACAGATAAATAGAATTCATAAAAAAGCTCTAAGTATTTTCTATAAAATATTTGATTTGCCCCTAGGTGAATTATTAAATTTTGATAATAGTCCAAAAAAATCCATTTAAAAAATTTGAGACTTCTTATGATTGAAACTTTTAAATCTATTAATCGCCTAAATATAATATTTATGAAAAACCTTTTTACTATAAAAATTATTACGTATAAACTCCGTTGTAGCAAAAAACTCATTCTACCTCCTAAAGGCTCCACATATAATGACTCATGATGTACATTATATAAAGCCACCTCGCTCTGGAATACTCTAAATAATAAGACCATATCCGCAAAAAGTGTTGAGGTGTTCAAAAAACATATCAAGAATTGGTATGGTAATAATTGCATTTGCAAAATTTGTTGTTTTAAAATTTTGCTTTTTTTTGTACTGACTTATATCTTTAGTTAAGATTGTATAACTATAAATATATATATATATATTTTTAAATTAAAACAGTTGTAAATATTCCTAGCATTTTTTTTTTTTTTAATGAAATAGTTGTAATTTTTTATGACATTTTTATGTGTGTTTGTACTGACTATAAAGTTAAATGCGTTGTTTTTAATTAGTTTTAGTGTTAACTAAAACTATCTTGTAAAAATCAACTGGAAATAAAGTTTTTAAACTAAATTATATTAAATAAAAAATGTTTAAAAGATGAAATTCGAAACCTACCAATAAAATTGAATTTTCCGGAAAATTTTGGGAAAGGTATTTTTGTTAGATTGTTGCCCTCTCATTTAGGGTATGTATAACTCAAACATTTTTTTTTGTATTTTAGTTTCAAGGATTAAATTTTTACAAGTTTTTCCAATATTCTAATTCGGCTAAATAATAAATAAATTCAATTTAAGGTTTTCGCAATTTTCATCTAAAACATATTGAAATTTTGTTAACCCTCATGAAACTTGCTATTTTGATAAATAATTTATTTATGTTATCATTATTTTATAGGAAATAAGTTTATCTAGTACTCACATTTATAATGAAACAAGATAATAATATTAAAATATATATAGGTTAAATAAATGATGCAAATAGTTTTCTACAGTTTTTTTTAATTCTGGCACACTGTGGTGAAGTAAAAGATTGTTAAACAACCAGCATTATTTATTTTTACAATTTGCTTTCGGGTTAGTGACATCTTGCATATGATGTAACTGACTTCGTGACATTTTGAATAGCATTGCCAGTTTCTTTTTAATGCATCTTTTTTATTTGATTTTGCCTGTAAACATATTTTTCTAACTATTACCATTTTTTAAAGATTTTTCTAAACTATTACCCAGTTAAATTCAATCAGCCGGCACATCTAGTTTCATTTTCGGCATTAAGACCTATATTGACACGTGTTTGTCACAACCCAAGCCTAAACTAAAAACACATTTATTTCACGGTCAGTTTTACTCGAATTTTACACGGTTTTTTTTAATACTATAGTCAAATTTAAATGCTGCGTTTATTACTATTAAAACATTCTTTACGCAAATTTAGAATAATGTTATGCAAATTTAGTATAATGTTATGCAAATTTAGTATAATGTTATGCAAATTTAGTATAATGTTTTGCTTGATTTTTGAAACTATGAAACCAGTAAAACTAATTATTATATGGAAACTATTTTCTTGACACGTGTGATTTTTAAGTTATGCCGGCTGAGCAATTTCCAAAAATAATTTTTCACACAGTAAAAAAACAAGTTTATTTTTGATTTATAAAAATGTTTTTACTAAAAGCAATTAATACCACTGATTATTGTGCTTTGAATCTTCATTTCTAAAGTTTTTTTATTCATTTGAGTAACTTAATCCGCAAAAAATTCTCATGAAATTCATACGTTTTTAGGTAAATTTACAGGTGTCTTGCAACTTACTTAGAAAGGGTTGCTTGTCACAAAATATATTTAGATGGTTGTCACAGTTGCCTCAACTCAGTCCGTTGCAAACTAAACTGCTAAAAAAAAAAAAATTTAATCATAATACCCGAGAGTTTTAGGCCTCTGCCTAAAGCTGGTCCTACCAACCCCGTGGGTGGGGTTGGTTGTCACACGGAAGTAGGAAATGCAAATTTTGACAAAAATAAAAAAATCGGAATTCGGAATAAGACAGAAACTTTTTCGAAATTCAGTCAAATTTCGGAACTATATTAAATTTTTCTATGTCTATAAAATAATAAAAATAACTTATTTGAGATAATTAATCCTAAATTATTGCATTAAAAATACTTTCTTTAAAAATAAAAATGGAGCATAAAATTATGCCAAATTCAATTAGTACAGAAACATTCTGATATAAGATGCCATTTTATAATAAAAAATATAAAATTATTGTTTTTTTTGCCTAAAATATGCCTTGAGGAAGCAGAGATCACAAAAAGCTGCGTCTCCGAGTCTCGTTCAAACTTTTGTACAAAAGTTACCAGCAATTGAGAAAGCTCGCTCAGACTTCATGCTCGATGGCAAAATCAAAATCGAATGTGAGTTGACGGATTTTAATATTTTGCCATGAAAGCTGTTCGTTTCAAAGAATTTCATTTTAGATTTAATTTTTGAAATTAAGCTCCTATTTATTATTTGTTGAATTGAGTTGAACGTTATGTTGAACGATAAATTCAATTCAATTTTGTTCTCCAACTTTTGCATTAATGTTTAGGGCTGAGTTTGTTCTTCCAACATCACTTCTATCACATTGTCAACTTTTGACTGCTCGCCTGAGGAACTTTCCATGTTAGTGTTAAATATCAATCTTAGTGCAAAGTTTTCAATAACATTGGTTATTGTTTTTTTCAATGATCTAGTGAAAGATGCGTGAATCTCACTTTTTCCACCATTGTGTAAATACTGAAGAATTCCAGAAACATTAGTTCGTCTTTGGCTTATTCGGTTTTCTAATTTCTTCTTTAATTTTAATGGAAGTTCATTAGATCTGAAAATCTTATGCATAAAAGAAAATGCTGCATCAGCAAAATGTAGATTAGCATCTTCTCGACAAAGGGGTTCCATGTTTTTAATCGACAAAATTTCAGCATCTAGAATAACGATATCCGATGCAATATCAACCTATGCTTTTCTTACACAACTTTTTAGCTTGTCAAATCTTTCACGCATTTCGACATAGCTATATCAACTAGTTCTAGTGTCCATAATAAGTTTCAACTGTTTTCCGTATACTTGTTTCACGTATACTTAAAGAATATCATTTGATGTTTTGGAAACACAAAATTTCGATAAACGAAGCAAAACCAGTCCAACTTTTTGCATCACAGCTGCTCCATTAGTTGTTACAGACGTAATATCTTTATTTAGATTGAACAAAACAACAATCTAAATATCTCTATATTTAGATTGTTGTCTTGCAATATGGTTTTAAGTGCCGTAATCCTTTTCTCTGCAGGAAAACGTTCAACATGTACTAAACCTAAATTTCAAAACTTTTTCTTGGTATGGACATTTACATTTAAATGACATCGGTTTCTTGAAGATGTTCATTCCTCTAGAGTTAAGCAAAATCTTGTTCCATCTTCTTTTAAACTTATAAAATCCTGCACCATTTTTGCCCGCATTTTTTGCGCGTATTCTAAAACCATTTTGCAAATCGAGTTAGATGATTTTGGTTATACATAATCTCGAGCGCCTTTAGCCAAAAATAAATTTCTCAAATCGATAGACGAACAGAAAACTTTGAATGGCATATTATCTAAGACAGACTTTCGTGATACGATTGCAGAAAGTGATTCATCTTTTTTGTTGAATAAATAGTCTGTAATCATCATATTTGATGCGCTGCTTTCTGGACCTTTAACTTGCACAACATTTCGTTTTAATACATTGATATTGTGTATTGTTCTTAAATCCGTGTGCTTCGTTGTTGTTGTTGAACGAGCGGCTTTTACTATTTTATAACATATTTTACATTTTGTTGTTAGTTTTTTTGATCCTCTTAAAAAATGAGTCCAAACAGAATTTTGATTTTTGCAATCCTTTGTGTATTCGGAATAACTCCCTTTTAAAGACACTTTGGGATGTACTGTTGATAATTTGGATGTACTGTTGATAATTATGATAATTATGGATGTGCTGTTGATAATTTGTCAACAACTTTGTCAATTAACTTGTCAAACAAAACAAAATTAAAATTAAATAGCTATCAAATAAAGTTGTTAAATTGAAACTGCTATTATTCCTGCTATTATTTGCTTAGCTGTTTAAAAAATATTGATCCAAATAATTCAATACACCCCCGCACTCCAATAAGCAAATCTCAACACTGTTGAAAATCTTAAAATATAGAAACACAAGGTTATACTAAAATATTAAAATTATTACATGTGCATATTAAATGAAAACATGAAACCTTTGACTGCAACAACGTAATAAAGCAATAACGCAATAAGTAAGTCTCAAGAATTTATTACACGTGGATATGGATTGAACACATGAAATTGTTAACTGCAATTTAGGAATGTTTTCTCTATTTCTACCTGTATTAAGCAGGATAACCGTAATTTACAATTGTTTTCTTAATTTCTTCTTATAGAATTAGAATGTAGAATATTTATATGTACAGAAACAAAAACACAATTTAAAAGCTGGAGAGAGCTTGAAAAAATAAATTTTAATTTCCGAATTCGCTGTAAAGTTTTTACAATTCGAAACTATATTATCAAAACGAATTCCATAATTCTCGAATTTTGAGATGCAATCCCAACACAAAAGAGGTCTTTGATAAATGATTTTAAAAAAATATTTCACTTAATGTCATAAAAATATTGTAATAATTTCCGTAAATAGTTAAATTACTTTCGTGTAAAAATATAAAATAAAATATAAAATAAAAGGTGAGTAGTCTAAAACGTGAAAAGTGTGACAACCAACTCCGCTTTCCCCTATTAGATGTAAATCAAGAGTTGATTTGATTTTTAGATATGTTTTGGATATCAGTTTTAATTTGGACTATATCAACTTAATTGAATCAGCATTTAATGCAACCTGGGAATACTTTATTCCTCCTTTTATAAATGTGAATTACGAAGATTTATCAGTTGATAT
Organism: Hydra vulgaris; assembly: GCF_038396675.1. Taxonomy (NCBI): domain Eukaryota; kingdom Metazoa; phylum Cnidaria; class Hydrozoa; order Anthoathecata; family Hydridae; genus Hydra; species Hydra vulgaris. The sequence continues at coordinate 13,869,675 of NC_088928.1, forward strand.
TGTAAAAATTAACTCAAGAAAATATAAATATAAGGTACGTATCTTGATTCTGACGATTTTTTTAATTCGAATTATAATTTTGTTTTTAAAAGTTCACTTGTCTTTTGAATTTTAAAGTAAATGTTTTTTATTTACCATATTTTAGATATTCAATTTAAAACACAATGGAGTCAATCAAAGTATAATTGCTACACTCAATAATACTCGGTGTTTATTTGGCGGAACATACAAAGTTATTGTACCTATAAAAATATATTTTGAAAATACTATTGGAAATTCTTGGGAAACGTTCAAAACAGTATCAATAAATATACAAGAAAACTGTCCAAAAACAGACGATTCTAATCACGTCCTGCCAACCGATCCTAATCATGTACCCGGTAAGTTCAGTGGTTTTTTATTTAAATATTTAGTCAAAATATTGGTTTTCAAAATAATTTCTTTTTTGATAGATAAACACAAACGACCATTATTTAAAACAAAATTGTAAAAATGTTATACTGAGTTTCATAATCATTAGCAAAACAACAACTTTTTAAGAATGCCTAAACATCAAAAAATTTAAATTCAAGAAAAAATATTTCACAAAATATCTACAGTTGTAATATAATTAATTATAACAATTCCAAACTTCCTTGTAACTTTTTGATGTTTTGACATCTTCTTGATGAATCTACAGAAGGAGACACAGCTTATTGAAGAAAGAAGTAGTTAAGTGTTTTTACTAATATATATATATATATATATATATATATATATATATATATATATATATATATATATATATATATATATATATATATATATAATATATATATATATATATATATATATATATATATATATATATATATATATATATATATATATATATATATATATATATATATATATATATATATATACATATATATATATACATATATATATACATATAAATTATGTTAGTGTATTCTACAAACAGAGTGCTCAATGTTCTAAAAGAACAGAACAATAATAAATTAGTAAAAACACTTATCTCAATTTTGATTACTTCAACACTGTGTTTCACTATCAGTAGGTTCAACAGGAAAAATGTCTAAACTTAAAAAAATTTTCAAATTATAAAAAAATTATTTCACAGGAAGTTGGGAATTGTTATAATTAATTATGTAATAACTGAAGCATTTTGCAACCAGGAAGTTGCATCAACAACATTAGATAATTAAAAAATCATGAAAAGAATTCTTTAGAATTAATTTTAATTTATATTAATTATCTAATGTTTCTGGGATAAATTTGGACTGGTCATTTGTTTTTATAATTTTTTAAAAGGAACTTATTTTCATGTCTGCATTTACAAACTAATTCTGATTTTTTATCAGTAAATTTTCTTGATTTAAATGAGTAATAATTTCAAATTTTTCTTGTAAACATAGTATACATTTTTAGGAAATGTTGTTATAGGCAGGGGCAGATTTTAGAATAAACCAGTTTAATTTAAAATCAATTTTTTTTTCTATTAGTTGCCAAATATATTTAGACAGCATAGTCTCTTTTGAGTATTTTTTATGTTTAAAAGATTGTTTGTGATTGGCATAACGTTTTTTCCATTTGCCCTCGGTTAAGCCAATAAAATGTTTTTTAAGGTTGTTTTGAGAGGAAACAATGCATTTGTAAATAATATTTTTTGATAAGCATTTGCCTTTCATAGGGCAGTAAAGTTTTGCTTGCAGTTACAATTTTCAGTACTTTTTTCTTTGAGAAATTCATTTTTATTAATCAATGCAAAATTATGGCCTTTTTTATTCTTTCAATATTTTTTGCAATTCTTGCAAAATATTTCTGCCGCAATTCATTGAGGAGAAGCCACAAATAAAGTCAACTTTAAAAGGAAAGTGCCATTTATTTTCAGATTACATGATTTTATTTTGCAATAGGTATATTTGATACTAATTAAAAGTTATTTATTATCTGTTTACTGCCATCTGTTGTCAGTCATGGGGGTGATCATATATTGGATTAGAAAATTTGAAACAATAAAAGAAGCCATCCAAGATGTAAAAAATAACCATGCACTAGCCCTGGCAGCAACTAAAAAATATAATGTACCAAAAATTACTCTAAAATATAAATTAGAAAGCAAGTCACCCATTCAAATATGGGACCTCAAACAGTTCTACGCTATGAAGAGAAATTTTTGCGGCCGTGGCGCAGTGGTTAAAGCGCTTGTTTAATAAGCAGGAGATCCAGGTTCAAAACAACCTCTGGACTAATTTTCGCGTCACGGTAAGGAACGAGGCGTGGACATCTTGGGGCACCTAAAATAAAAAATTAAAAAAATTTTTTTATTGCTAACTAAGATCTACAAATGGCCAAAGCGGGATTTCCCGTAACTGTAAAACAACTTCAAGAGAGTGTACAACAGTTGATGACTGACCTTAGAAGAGACAATCCTTCTACTAGGTATTGTCTTGGGAGGACGTAGATCCACGAATTTTTAAGAACAAATGAAAGTATATCTAAACGTATAAACCAAAAAAAAGTTTCCCGTGCATCAATGGCACAGGACAATATTTTACGGTGGTTCGTGAAAATTAAGAAATGCAAAAAAAAAAAGACATTTTAAAAATCCTAATGAATCCCTCACGGTTTTTTAATTGCAATGAGATCGCTTTTTTCCTTACACGAAAGGAACTAAAGTCCATAGAAGAAAGGGAGACAAGACAATATATCAACAAGTTAATTCAGATGATAAAGAGTGTCTAACAGTACTGATTACTGGCTATGCCAACGGAAGTGTTGTAACATTATTAGTGATTTACAAATGTGAGCGGTTGCATATAGAAATAATGCTAAATTTTCCTTCCAGTTTGGCACTAGAAAAAAGTGTTTCCGGTTGTATGCTGTATGGATTCCGGTATGAATTCTGGACCAAATTTTTTTCACACTTTGCGTAAAGTAAATAACATAAACTTTTCCTGTTATTTTATTATTTTATGGACATTTTTCTTGTTTAAGTATGCAAACTCTTAAGTTCTGCAATCAAAATGGGACAATTAGGTGGCTTTATATCCTAATGCTAGGTACATTTTACAGTCTATGGATGTTGCGGTGTTTAGCACATTAAAAGAGAATTGGAAGCAACATGTTCCTGAGTGGCGCAGCAATCATTTATATGACCCCATATTGAAGAAAAAAGATTTTGCTAAATTGCTAAATAAAAATAGTGGATAAGCATGTTATTTACTATGTCTTGGCCAACGGTTTCCCCAAGTTATGACTCTGTCCCTGGGATCCAACCGTACCTAGGGTTCAAGGAAATAAAAATAACATAACTGTACACAATTCTTTGCCAAATGACAGTATAAACTCACGTTTCAAATATGTTAAGCAGGGATTGCAATTGTTAAATGAGAGTATAGTGAAAGAAAAATTGGAATTATTTGAGCAATCTACTATTAATTGGGAAAGAGATCCTACTGACTGATCGCTATTCTTTTTGTGGAAGAAAACTGAGTTAGAACTTAAAAGGCTTTCTTTCATAGTTCTTCTATGCAAGAAAATATAGGTCTTCTTTCATAGAAGGCAATGAAGATATTGCAATTGCAGGACCATTACATCTAGTGTCCCCCATACATTCAAGGCAATGAAGGTACCACAATCAAATTACCATCAAGTATATTATCTCCGTTTAAAAAATATAGATTCTGCCCACCAGTTGTTTGCAAGAAAAAGCCTTAGAAGAAAAATCCAAAAAAAAGAACACCCGCTATAGTGTCTGGGGAACTTGGAAAATAGAATTTAAAAAAAATATATCGAAAAAAAAAATAAAATAGGAAAGAAGAGGAGCTTTAAAATAGAAAAGCAACATGAAATAGAAAAGCAGCATGAAATAGAAAAGCAGCATGAAATAGAAAAGCAGCATGAAATACTGAAATAGAAAGAAAGAAGAGAAAATTCAAGAGAATGACAGAAAAAAAAAAAAAAAAGGTAATCAAAAATTAAAGAAAAAGAAACGGTATGAAGGTTTTTTTTATCAATTTCTATTCCTTAGCTAAGCGATTCTAAAGATTCTGAATGATGTAAATATTCTTCAGATAAAGATTTAATTACGCTAAAAACGGATGACTTTGTAATTGAGGAGTATCAAGGGAGTCATTTTACGGGAATAGTAGTGAAAGTAATGGCTAATGGCTTTGAGAAAGCCACAATGATTCAGAATGAAATTTCTTCTTAGCGTAGGCCAGATAAGATAGATAAACTTGTAAATTTAAGGGAGCAAGTACAAGGAAAATCTGATTTCAGAACTTGTGTTCTTAACGTGGATGATACCTTATGCCAGAATTGAACGTTTATTTGTCATTTCATATGTAATAAAATTTTGCATTTGTTAAAACAAAAAAGATTTAAAAATTAGAATGTTATCTTTCTTGTGTTCCGTCGTGGGTAGTACCTTATACCAGATATGAATGCTTACTCAATATTTTATTTTTAATAAAACGTTATATTTGTGTTGCATCGTTTATAAAGTATACAATATGTCTTTGCAATGTTATATTAACTAACTAAAGAAAAAGAATTATCACGGCTTTCATTTTTCTATTGTTTAACACATGGTCAATTACTGAAGCAAACCCAGCAAAAATTTGATCAAAAAAGACGTCCTTTAAACGTATAAAAAACGTGTTGAAAACGTTTTTTTAAGACAAAATGTTTGCAAAGAAGGTTTTACTGAGTTTTTTTTTTAGATGGTCCAAAAATATTAAATTAAATAATATATATATATATATATATATATATATATATATATATATATATATATATATATATATATATATATATATATATATATATATATATATATATGTATATATATATATATAGAACCCTTAGATGTTGTCTGAAACTTTTTTCCATATTTTGTTGACAAAAAGTAAAAATTAAAATGCAAGACCGGAATTTTTTTTTTTTATTAATGATAGACTGCCTGCCCCAACCAAACCCTCAGTCGATGTAGCAGCACTCCCTTGCGGGTCAGGCTATTTGTCAGTCGATGTAGCAGAACTCCCTTGCGAGTCAGGCTATTTGTCAATCGATGTAGCAGCACTTCCTTGCGAGTCAGGCTATTTGTCAGTCGATGTAGCAGCACTCCCTTGCGAGTCAGGCTATAAGATAGTCGATGTAGCAAAACTCCGCGCATGATTTACAGTAAAAATAAATAAAAATAAAGTCATTTTATTAAAAAAAAAAAAAATAAAAACATTTTATTAAAAAAAATAAAAATAAAAACATTGTTTATATTGTTAAAAACATTCAGAATGTTTTAAAAACATTCAGAATGTTTTTAAAAACATTCTGGTCAATTAAATTTGCGTTTTTGTGGTTTTTTTATATAACAATTAATTTGTAATTAAATTAATGGTTTTGACTATCGTCCAACACAAAAATGTTGGACGAAAGTCAAAAGTAATTTAAAGTGACGTATGTGTTGGCGTAAGAATCACTTTTTTCCTTCCGCTCTTCTCAAAGACAACAAACTATAGATCTATACATGTATATATATATATATATATATATATATATATATACATATATATAGAACCCTTAGATGTTGTCCGAAAGTTTTTTCGATATTTTGTTGACAAAAAGTATAAATTAAAATGCAAGACCGGAATTTATTTTTTTTAATAATGATAGACTGCCTGCACCAACCAAACCCTCAGTCGATGTAGTAGCACTCCCTTGCGGGTCAGGCTATTTGTCAGTCGATGTAGCAGCACTCCCTTGCGAGTCAGGCTATTTGTCAGTCGATGTAGCAGCACTCCCTTGCGAGTCAGGCTATTTGTCAGTCGATGTAGCAGCACTCCCTTGCGAGTCAGGCTATAAGATAGTCGATGTAGCAACACTCCGCGCATGATTTACAGTAAAAAAAATAAAAATAAAAACATTTTATTAAAAAAAATAAAAATAAAAACATTTTATTAAAAAAAATAAAAATAAAAACATTGTTTATATTGTTAAAAACATTCAAAATGTTATAAAAACATTCAGAATGTTTTTAAAAACATTCTGGTCAATTAAATTTGCGTTTTTGTGGTTTTTTTAAAAAACGATTAATTTGTAATTAAATTAATGGTTTTTACTTTCGTCCAACACGGAAATGTTGGACGAAAGTCAAAAGTAATTAAAAGTGACGTCTGTGTTGGCGTAAGAATCACTATTTTCCCGCCGCTCGTCCAAAAGCCAACAAACTATATATCTATATATATATATATATATATATATATATATACATGTATATATATACATATATATATATATATTATATATATATATATATATATATATATATATATATATATATATATATATATATATATATATATATATATATATATATATATATATATATATATATATATATATATATATGTATATATATATATATATATATGTATATATATATATATATATATGTATATATATATATATATATATATATATATATATATATATATATATATATATATATATATATATATATATATATATATATGTATATATATCATACGTTAGAGTACTATGCTCGAGGTATATATTGGAATGACGCAAATTTTCAATTATATCTATGTATGAACCAATATGTTACATCGTAAGTAAAAATTTTTATTATTTTTTCCTTACACACACACACACACACACACACACACACACACACACACACACACACACACACACACACACACACACACACACACACACACACACACACACATATATATATATGAAGAGTACACAGGAAAAAACGTCAATCACATGTAAAAAGTTTTGAGAAAATATATATTATTCATTTATAAAAGTTTTCATATAAAGCATAGAAGTAAATTAGAAAAAATTATATCATATCTTCAGCTACAATTCTTGAAAATACATGCCACAATAATATCTTCGTTAGACAAGACCGCACACAAGCGAGAACAAACATACTTTAACACTCTACTCAAAGAACAAAAAGCAGCAAACAATAAACTTGAAAAAATTGACAAACTTAAATCGCTCTTTCAATATGCTATCGGCGGTTAAAAGTTCCTCTACCTTGATGTCACCAAGACCTTTTTAATTAATAGCTATTAATAGTAAACGCCAATTTGCCGATAAAGAAGCAAATGAAACACTCAAAAATACATGAGGAAAAGCCTCAACTAACATTTAATTCTCTAAACAAACAGCAATTATAGTCTCAACTAAATAATACCAATTTGTTTTATTAGAAACTTAAATGCATGGATATCAACTCCACCTGCTTAAACATAGTCAAGTTTTCTGAACTACAACTACGCGTCAAAATTGAGAAGCCAAATATCGAATTTACAACTGAAACATGATTTCGTGATAATTCCATTTGCAATATCAACGGGTATCATCTTTATAATTCAAACAAAAATTCTCCGTATGTAGCAGGCGGAGGAGCAATCTTTGTCACTAAAAATCTTATTAATCTCAAATTAAAAGACTAATGTCTCCTAATATTAACTTAAAAATTATTGCTTCTGATTAAATCTGGAGCTCTGTTGACTCCAAAAATGAATCAATCATTCCTGGCCGCATCTACAGACCTCCAGATAACTACAACAACAATTCTGTTTATCAAAACTCTGCAATTAATAATAAAGTACAAAAATCAACTACGGCCACAAACAGTGCCGTTAAAAGTAAAAATTTCAAGGCCTTCTTATAGCTGGAGACTTCAATTTCCTTTATGTCGAATAGTTTAATTCAATTGTGTATGGATAAACGGTAGCAACACTAGTTCTGGTCAAAAGTTTCTTGATAAGCTTAATGATGAAGCGCTTATTTATATCAATCTATTTATATATATATATATATATATATATATATATATATATATATATATATATATATATATATACATATATTATATATCTATTATATATATTATATATCTATTATATATATTATATATCTATTATATATATTTATATCATATATTATTTATATCAAGCTATTATTTTTGTAACTTTTCTAAATGCAAATACTTCATTTAATAACACTTTAGATTATATAGTACCTTAACCTTCTGAGGGAATCAGCGATATAACTAACTCTGCTTCACTTGCCTCTACAAAACAAGGACACAGTTATTTCTTGAAACTATAACCTAGCAAATAATAGATTTCACAAAATATCCAGTCTTAAATACAACTATGATCGAGGTAAATATGCCTACATGTCTAAATCCATCCAAACTGATGATTGGAAAAATTCATTTTCCAATAAGTCTATCAATCAACCCTACTCAACAATCTTAGATTAATATGAAAACTTGTGATTTCCTTTTAAGTAAAAAAACCTATCAAATCAAGAAAGACCTCCGTGGATGAACAATAACCTCCTTTGCCAAATTAAATGTAAAAACAAACTCTGGCACCGTTATACATCATCACGTGAAAAATGCTAATTGCTTTAAGGAGATAATATCACTAAAAAGGGAACCCGTGAAATACAAACAAAGATATTTATTCAAGCAATTTAACATTCGCTTGCTACAAAGAATGAGAATCCAAAGCGCCTTTATGCATGTTTCAACAAAAAAAAAACTGTTAAAAATGACATCTCAGCGATATTAAAAAATGCTACAAAACAAAGTTTTACTACTAAAACCTAAGATGAGAACACTCTTAACAAGCAATTTAGTTCAGTATTTGTACAAGAAAAAAAATAATTCACTTCCATGTTTTAACTTTTACACCAATGCAGTTGTCTCAGATCTAATAATTACACCAGCTACTGTCAAAAATATTTTACTTTATTTAGCAAATAGATTGGAAATAAATTGGATTAGATGTAGTTCACTAAAGTGTATTAAAAGAGCGTGATTTGTCTCAGTCCTTTCCACTTACACTTCTGTTTCAACTATTACTTGGTTCTGGAAATATTCTCAATGAATGGTTTTGTGCCAATATTACACCATTCTTTAAAAAAGGAAATAAAACAAATCCACCCAATCAGTTCAGACCAATCTCATCAGTAACATGTAAAATAATAAAACGTATTATAAAAAGTTAAAATTTATTAACAAAAAAGCTTGTGCGAAAAACCTCCTAGAAACACTTAATTTTTTAACTGAATCAGTTGCAAACCAATACCTGTCAAATAAATCTTCATTGACTTTGAAAAAGTTTTTGAAAAAATCCATTACAAAAGAGTTTTAGGTAAAGTATTTAAAAATGGAATTCAAGGTGAAATAAACACGTGGTAAACGATTACCACGTGTTGTTTTTGGGGAATTGATTCTGGAATGGCTGATGTTTGAGGTGAAGCTCCACATAGCTCAGTTTTCGGTCCAGTATTATTCGTTGTTTATATCAATGTCCTTCCAAACAATCTCTCCGTTCTACCTATATTGTATGCTAATAACACTAAGCTACTTGCAAAAATAAATTTAAAAGATATCAAATTTATAAGTATACTCTATACTGACTAAAACAATGCTATTCACTAGACTAATACATTGCTAATGCACCTAAATATAAATAAATGTAAAGTTTTGTATTTTTGTAAAAGTAATTCTATGTCTAACTACATTTTACCGATTACAATACAAAAGAGAAATTTATTCTTGCAAAAACTACCTGCGAACAAGAGCTTGGTGTTTTAATATCATACGATCTTAAATCTTCAGCACAAGCATGAAAAGCTGCCTCATCACCTTCTAAAATAATTGGTCAACTAAAATGTGTTTTTGTAAGTCGTGATGTTAGTCTCTGAAAGAAGTTATATACTTTTTACGTAAGTCCACACCTTAAATTTACAGTGCAAGCCTGGAATCCTTGCCTGCAAAACTAAATTTAAAAATTAAACTAAGTTGCAAAAAATTTAACATCACCTCATTAGATCGTAGAAGTGAGCGAGGCGATATGATTCAGCAATATAAAGTATACAAAATGCTAATAATATACAATTAATTAAACCACAAATAACAATTCGTGCTAATCAAACTGGGTCCCAACTAAGACGGGAAGAATAAGAAATTATAAGCAAAGACATCAGTTCTTTACTGATTTTTCTGCACTGTTTAATCCTTGTTTAATTGAGCTACATATTTTCATACTACTACTACTACTACTACTACTACTACTACTACTACTACTACTACTACTACTACTAATACTACTACTACTACTACTACTACTACTACTACTACTACTACTACTACTACTACTACTACTACTACTACTACTACTACTACTACTACTACTACTACTACTACTACTACTACTACTACTACTACTACTAATACTACTACTACTACTACTACTACTACTACTACTACTACTACTACTACTACTACTACTACTACTACTACTATTACTACTAATATATAAAAGGCAAAGTATTCCAATGCTAGCACCAATGATTTTAAAGAATTTGTGCCTGTGACAATTTCTTGTAACTTATTGTTTAATTTTGTGTTTTCCACAACAAAGACAACCTGCTAAACTATAACATTTGAAAGAACTTGCTTGACTAGTTTCCTGACGCCAATTGATTTTTTAAAAATCTTTTGAAAAAATTCTATCAACTTGAATCTTCGCACCTCTTGATCTTCGCTCAGCTAATGAGCTGAGACAAAGTTTTGATATACGTGATTTGTATTACGCAATTGTTTGGTGGGTCTACGTTGAACTGATTTTAAATTCTTTGTAGGAAACGACTCGAAACTCATGTACAGTACTCCCATATTGATCGAACATACGTTGTACAAATCTCCACCAACATGTATGGGTTCCATTTTTTTAAATGCTCTTTTGAGTATCCCGATTATACAGTTTATTTTATAAATCGCTTGACTAATCTGTTCTGAACATTTAAGTTCATTGAGGTTTATTAAGTTTATTTAAGTTTACTTAGTTTATTAAGTATCATTAGGATACTATTGACAAATACAATTTCAAGAGGAATGTGACTATCATTGGTGTCTAAAATTGTCAAGGGGATGTCAAATTCTGAGGAACCAATGTGAAATGTTAATAGTTTGCATTTATTTATACTGAATATTATTCACCAAAGTCTTGCCAATCACATAAATTATCAATGTCTTAATGAAAATATGCAAAAGAAAGTCAATAACTGGCTTTATTTTAGCAACCAACTGGCTATTTAAAACATTGGCAAGTTTACAAGTATTTTTTAACTAATTCTGGCATGTCATTAATGAAAAACAACACTAGTAGAGGTCCTATAACCAATCCTTGAGGAACATTACTTAAGACAAGCATCCATATTGATAAAAATTTGCCTAAAACAATGTGCTGTTTTCTGCAGTCAAGAAAAATCTCCAGTCAATTGAAAAACTTTTTGCAAAAAAATGCCAACTTAGATAAAGCAAAATATGAGACACTTGATCAAAAGCTTTTACAAAGCCAAGCAAGATAAGCAATGCAAAACAGTCATTGCTTTAAGCTTCAATAACTCAAAAACTAGTGAAAAACACTTATCTAACTTTTTTCTTCTACTTGAAGTCACCATTGCTGGATCTTCAGTAAGAGTTACTAAATCAAAAAAATTCAATTTATAGAAAAAAATATTTTACAGGAAGCTATAAATTATTATAAAAAATTTTAATTACTATATTTTTTTGGTTGCAGAAAGTAATTGTTAAATAAATTTCTTTGAAATGGGGACAGTTTAATTTGGTCATTTGTTTTTATGATTTTTTAAGAGGTATTTATTTTCGTGCCTACATTTAGAAATTAATTCAGACTTTTTATTTAATAAATTTTTCTGATTGAAATGAGTAACTATTTCAAATTTTTCTTGCAAACATAGCAAACATTTTATGGAAATGTTATACAGGCAGGGGCAGATTTTAGATTAAACCATTGTAAATTAAAATTTTTATTTTTTTCTTTTAAATCCCAAATATATTTTGACAGCATAGTCTCATTTGAATATATCTTGTGTTTAAACGATTGTTTGTGGTTGGCATAACGTTTTTTCCATTCCCCTCGGTTAAGCCAATATATTGTCTATCATGGTTATTTTGTGAGGAAACAATGCACTTGTAAACTACATTTTTCGAAAGGCATTTTCCATTTAGAGGGCATTAGTAATTTCTAAATAGAATTTTCCAAATTCTGTTGTTTTATTTAAAACTTCTGTTGAAATTGAGGAGTAAAAATCTATAATATCAAATTGTATAAATGTGCATTCAATTTTATTGTTAATTTTAGAAAACCAATCAATCTAATTTTTCCGAATTCAAGCCATCCCCCTTAAATTCTCAAACAAATTCCAATTTCAATAAACAATAGGCTAAACCAAAACTCTTCTAATAAAAAATTTATTATTGCTCTGTTCTTTAAGAACATTGAGCACACTATTTGTAAAATACAGCAGAATAATTTACATACATACATACATACGTATATATATATATATATATATATATATATATATATATATATATATATATATATATATATATATATATATATATATATATATATATATATATATATATATATATATATATACATACATATTTATATGTGATATCTATATCTTCAATAATAATATCCATTACCTCAAGAAGAGTTGCAAAGCTCAATCTTAATCTGAAAAAAATGTTGTTGCGAATATAAAAATTTACAGTTACAGGTAGTGGAAAAGATTTACTTGATGTTCAGCCATAACGTTCCGCATTATTCTTTTCATTATATTTTAAGCTGCGGAGATAATGGAAATAGGCCTGTAATTTTCAGGAGCATTGCGATTTTTTTTTTGAATATAGGCGTTATTTCAGCGAGTCTTCACCCTGTGGCACATACTTAAAATTAATGACTTGATAAATAATAAAAAAACTTTTAAATAATAAAACTTAAATAAATAACTAAATTTAATGAATAACTTTTAAATTAAATTTTTTAAAACTTCTAAAATATAAAATATTTGATAACTTGATAAATGATAGAAAAGCACACTGAAATTTTTAGTACAGGTTTTGAGCACTAAGAGATAAATTTCATTAACAACAGCAGCATTTGAATTGTCATTCGTGGATAAATGTTTTTTCAATATTATGACAGTTAAACAAAGAGCTTGAAACTGGTGAACAAACAACTTTAGTTCTTCTAGAAAAGTTAGACATTTGAGAATGAGTTACAGGTAATGAAAAAACCTTATTAAACTGATTATTTAGACAGTCTGCAATATACTTCTTATTAAATAATTGTGACCAAAATAAGATCAAATATCACTCTTACACAATTTTTGACTGTTTTAATAAGAGGAGAGATTTTTTGGATAAAACCTGTAAGTATAGATGACATTACTCTCAAACATTAGTACGGCGTCAGCAACAAGGTTTTTTACCAAACAATTTTGCTTGTTGTGTAAGACTTGAATAATTTCTCTAAGTTTACTAGAGGCAAAAAAAAATTTCATAAACCGTCTAAATTTCTCTTTAGTTGCTGCTTTATTAAAAGAATTAAATTATTTTGATTTTCACTTATTCAAACTGAGAAACACATTGAAATTTAGGAATGTGCTGTTTAGGTAAAGAAATGTATGCGTCTTCGAGTAAATCCAAGCTGTTGTGTGCTGATATATTTGAAAATAACTAGGTCAGTTGATTACTTTTAGGCTCTAATAAGTTGCAGTATAAACACCTTTGTCATAAACATAACTTACTTTGTGTAGTCTGAAGTATTGGTTTATAATTTATATTTGAAATCCCTGAGAGCAAACCGTTTCTTTGGAATACATTAAACCGGAAAAACAATTGTAACATTATAAGAACAATAAGGGTCATGTAACAGCATTTGGTCTAGAGTAATAAAAAAATAGCTTGGTGACAAATTGTGATAGGAAACAATTATTGATTGTACCTAAAACAAGTTTACTAGACTGTTTACCACTTTTACATTGGCTTACCACACCACTTCAACTGATGACACTATAATTAAAACCACTAACATTTGAAACAATTACCATAAAGAAGAGCTGAAGCACATTTTATTAACTTATTGATTAATAAAATATTGACGGAAAAGATGGCGAAAAATATAAACAAATAACAAAATATCATTTCAAATTAAATTTTTACACCGTATTTGTTACCCATTTGCTCATCACTAAACTCGCATTTAAATAAAAGTATATCTTTTCTAACATAGATCACCACGCCACCTTCACTATTTATCCAATTTGAAAGAAAGGCACTATAGTTTTCTAGATTTCTTAAGGATGTAGTAGTACATCACAATTCTGTAATTAAGGATGTAGTAGTGCATCACAATTCTGTAATTGCAATGATGTGTGGGTAATCCAATAATGCAATTTCAGCTTGAAATTCATCCCATTTATTTTCTGAAGTCGTTGGATTAAAATAATGACACTTCAGTTCAAATAAACAATACGTAGATGATAGGATAGCAGGACTGTAATTATTTGGGTTTGGGTTTTATTCTATTCGTTTAATTCATCAGGATGAACCAGGTCGCGCAGACCAGAATATTTTTTTGCCACATTTAATTCTCTAATTGATTTTCTTCCTCTTCAGGTCTTCAACTGAGCTTGAAATAGAATCATTTGTTATCCAAAGCTATATGACGTTTTCCGTTTTCCTTAACTTCAATTAACGCCAACAGTGGACGCAAAGACGCAGCATTAAGTTGATTGGTGATGCTATTAAACAAATTAGAAAATATATATATATATATTTTCTAATTTGTTTATATATATATATATATATATATATATATATATAGATATATATATATATAGATATATATATATATAGATATATATATATATATATATATATATATATATATATATATATATATATATATATATATATATATATATATATGTATATATATATATATATATATATATATATATATATATATATATATATGTATATATATATATATATATATATATATATACATATATATATATATATATATATATATATATATATATATATATATATATAGTATATATATATATATATATATATATATATATATATATATATATATATATATATATATATATATATATATATATATTTATATATTAGGGTGATCCAAAAAAAAAAAAGTTCTCAGCTGATTTCCATTCTATGTGACCTAAATAAATCCTAAAAAAATGTGACGGTTTTATTTTGACAGAAAGTACTAGATGTAAAATCTGAGTTTTACGGTTTTAATGTTAAGCTAGCTTAACATTAATAGAAAACACAATTTTTTTACATTTTAGAAAACTAAAACAAAATAATTAGATGCGTATAAATCATTTGCAATTATTGTCGCCCTTATTTAACTTGATAGTTTATATTTATAAATATGAAAATTCAAAAAAAATACATAAAAACTAATATCTATTAGCAAATTTAAGATTTTATTGGGGTGAAACATTGCTCAAAAATACAACTGTTTGAACGGTTTCCAAGCTCCTTTTTAATCATACTCTTAGTTAAGTTTTTTCTAGAGTTTGTAACTACAAAAGTACATTTTGGAGGTGATCTTTATCTCTAGTAGCTGAAATAAAATCTTTAATGAGCCTAATGTTTCTTTCTGCACCATCATTCACAGCAGATATGTTTTTGATCCATACAATAAAATCTCTCAACTGCAGATGGTTAAAAAAATCTATAGTACAAACTACCTTCTCTTCAAGCATCTAAATTTTTGAAGAGAAAGTAGCTTTGCTCGGAAATCAGCTCAGGGAGCTCTGTAGTTTCTCTAATTTGTACATTTGATGGTTTACAACGCTGAAATTCATTTGGCTACTCAAACTCAATCAGGGCTAACAGCATTTTTAACCATGTTTCAGGAGGAACTTTCTTATCTCCAAAAAACAAAACACATAGTTGCAAATAACCACGTATGGCGTCCCATGCTAAGAAGCAAAGCATTTCCAATATTCTTACTAACTTTTTTCAATGCAAAGGGTGTCTGGATTGCTTTCAAATCATTGTAGGAGCCAGAAATCCTAAAAAACGTTTCAAAAACCACGGAGCGTAGCAAATTGCAATGAACAAACTTCCATCTTTCAATTGCAGCACTTCTTTTTCTGTCAAGATATTACTAATATCTTTGGTAGAATAAAGAGTTAGGATGTAGATCGCATATGCTAAAAACCTTGTCTCAAGGCAGGCACCATGTTTATGGAACTTAAAACCTTGCACTTCCGCTTCAAGGAAGAAGGAGGCAAGCTTATAAAATATACCATAATCATTCCCTGAAAACACCATATTTGTAGCTGCATTAGTCATAAATGTCTTAGCTTCCTCTGCAACAGTGCGAAAAACAGAGCCAATCTTCAGATCATCTTTTTGCGAGTCCAATTTACATAAATTTTTCACTTTATTAACCTCCTCGCATATATTAGGCCACTTGTTCTTTAGCTTAAATTAAAAATCTTTTCTTGCACGTTTAACTTTCTCACCAGTCAGAGCAGCATAGTGAGATAAATGCACTTCATATATGTGTCTCCTACACATTATTAACAACATTGATAATTTCAAAATATCTGTAAGAATTTTGAATGCTCCATTGATTCCGCCTGTATCCTTGCAGTTGTATATCAGTATATACCAATGATCTGCTCTTTACATCCATATTATTCTAAAAGACTTCTTCTGCTTGGTCAACTCCCTTTAAAGTGGGACATTGAACAACACCCAAAAGATGGCCTTCCATGGCATCTTTATCCGGGAAGCTCACTGAGGCTGCAAGTTGCTAAATGTTTTGAATAATGTTAAGCCCAGTGGTAATTTGTTCCAACACTTTAGTATCAAAATGAAGAATAAGCCGTTGGCCTTTAAACTGATTTGTTATTGAAATCCACTCCAAGTCTCCTTCAAGTTTTACATATTTGATTTTTCTCCTATGAAGTGTGCTTCGTGAAAGCGGTATATCATTTATTTCTATACCTACAGATTTAAATACGACACTTAAAATTGCCAGATTAGATTGTCCACCAACATTAAACCCTGCTGCTGGAATAGCAGTACATTCAGTGAGCTTTTCAATATTTACTGCTAGATTTATCTCCAGAATTGTACATAGGTATCATTTGATTAAATTTTTCTACTTATTCATAATTACACACTTCTTAATAAAACATTTTTAGCTTGTGAAAATTACAACTATGTTATTAAAATAATACTATAGCTGTGTTTCCGACAGTTTCCCAGGAAATCTTCTTAATCGCTAATTTCAGAGTCCTCGTTTAACTTTTCTTTCTTATTGTTGAATTGAATCTCTTCTGTCTTGGAATCATGTGACAATAAAAGATCATTGATATCTTTTTAGTTTTTCTGTCTCTCTAGTTCTTTATCTCTCAACTTATCTAGCTTGTTCTTTCTTCTATTTGCATCCAGTACTCTCCTACTGTAGTCTCCATCAACTTTTGTTTTCTTCTATTTGCATCCAGTACTCTCCTACTGTAGTCTCCATCGACTTTTGTTCCCATACATCCTTTCCTATCCAAATTCTAGTCTTTATAAAAACTTAAAAACATTTAAATCTGTTAAGATATTTATAAATGAATTAATAATTGTTCTAGTTTTTTTTAGCAGACGACCAAACCATGGAAAGAGTTAGACGTTAATATTTGAAAGGAAATAGTACGCTATTACTTAAGTTACATTAAATCGGAAAGAGAATCTCGCTACTCAAAAAAGTGTTATTTAATAATCTTACTTTACATCTTCCAACTTGGCATCATCTGTTCTTAATCTGTCAGCGAGAATATATTTTTCAAAACTCTTAGTTGATATGTCAAAAAGTTGATAGGGTACTGTGAGAAAATCTTTCTCTAACTTTGATTGCTCATCAAGACTGCTTTCCCAGATTAGAGAAGGAAATTTAATCAGTTTCTTGTATTTTAAACTAAGTTTAAAGATTCTGGTTTTTATATTGAACCTAGAAACCACAAATTACTTGCCAAACCCAGCACTATCCCAAATTTTTTTCATCCTAGTTACCAAGCAAGAATTATCAGGATCTGTACAAACATTATTTTCACAAACAAGATCCTTGGATTTCGATTTCAATTTGCAACCAACATTAGTAAAAGTAGGTTTGTATTTAACCTATGACTCGCGAATGATAAACTGACAGTATCTTAGAATACCACCATTAGCTAGAAGCTGTCTCTGAATTAAATCCCTTGATGGGTGCTTGAATAGGTAAATATACCTCAACCTTTCTGTACTTTTCCGTTTTTTTTAATTCTGTCCCATTATCATTATTATTATAGAATATTTTACACTTGCATCAAAAATCTATGAAGCCGTTATTCCCTCTTGTGTCATATTTTATCTAAGTTTACCGTTACGGCTTTTATAACCGTTTACACAAAAATTCTTTTGCACACAAATTAGAATTCCTTTGTGAACAAATAAGTTCATTTAGAAATTTTTTGCTAATATTGTCTAGTGGAAATTGTATCAATTGCTAACAATATTATAATAATATTAATATATATATATATATATATATATATATATATATATATATATATATATATATATATATATATATATATATGTATATATATAATTGATTTTTTGACGAGATTAAATAAAAATAACTACATGATTTTTACTACTAAAAGTTTCATGCGTTTAGCAATCATCAGGTAAAAAATACATGATTGCTAAACGCATGAAACTTTTAGTAGTAAAAATCATGTAGTTTTTTTTATTTAATCTCGTCAAAAAATCAATTATATAGCTCTGATATCATTCATCGAGCACTCGTTTATACTGTATATATATATATATATATATATATATATATATATATATATATATATATATATATATATATATATATATATATATATATATATAAATATACAGTAACAAAGTAAGGACAAATACGACATAATCTAGCATTTTTTACATTTAAGAGGTTCTAACGAAAGAGATTTTAAGAGATGTATGTTTTCTTTTCTAAATTATTGAACACTACATACAGAATGAACACATATGTAAAATAAACATTGTTTTATTAATATTTCGTATGGTATCCACGAGCTTTAATCACACACCTCATACGGCTTGGCATTGAGGCAAAAAGACCATCAATTGTTGTCTGTGGGATATTGTTCCACGAGCCTTGTAACAATACCCACAGGTCATCCAAATTGAATGGTTTCTTTCCCTCAATGCTTTTAGACATGACACTCCATAACTTCTCGATGGGGTTCATGTCTGGACTCTGAGCAGGCCAGTCGAGCACGTCCACTCTATTTTGACGAAGGAAATTGGTTACCTTCTTTGCTTTATGACATGGCGCATTGTCATGCTGGAAGATAAACCAATTTCCTTGTCCAAACAGAGGATCAGCAGATGGTAGCATTGAGTCCTGAAGCACCCCAATGTATTGGCCTTGGTTCATGGACCCAATGCACCGATACAACTGCCCTACCCCGTGTGCAGACATGCACCCCCAAATCATAACACTACCACCGCCATGCTTCACAGTTGGTGCAATGCTGTCTTTTTTAAACTTTTCACCAACTCTTCTTCTAACAATCAGTCTCTTTGCCCCACAGAATAGTTGAAACAAACTTTCATCGGAAAAAATAACGTTTTTCCAGTCCTCGACAGTCCAGTCTTTGTGCTCCCTGGCAAAGACCAACCGTCGCCGGACATTGGCGGCAGAGAGCAAAGATTTCTTTGCTGCCACACACCCTCCTAATCCGGCTTTTTGTATTTTCTTCCGCTCAGTTCTGGAGGCCAAATTAACTCCATGTTCCTCCGACAGTCTCCGGCTTAGTTTTGAAGCAGTCAGGCGACGATCCTGAAGTGACATGCGGACCAGCACTCAATCGGTATGAGCCGTCGTCTTTTTTGGCCTTCCGGAACGTGCCTTGTCTGCTGTAGAACCTAAATTCTGATATTTCTTAACAATTTTCTTGATGCCGCTTGCAGTAGAACCAAGAATTGTTGCAATTTTACTATAACTTTCACCATTTTCTGCCATGAAAACAGCACGGAGGCGCTCTTCCTGGGACAAGCGCCGATATTTTACCATTTTTTCTACAACAAAAAATACTGATATTAGATCATTAAGTTAAACTAAAACAGACAAAATATTATTAATACTGATAATGAAGCTGTCAAAATGGAAGCAGATGCTAATAAAACACAAAAAAATTGGCTAGAGTAAAAAAACCTGGTGGAGAATACCTTAAAACTCAATAGTTACCCTTGACTGCTGGTTTTCAGTAACCATATCGGGCTTTAGATGACCTTAAATGACCTTAAATAGTATATACTGACTCAATATGTGGATCGTAATACAATGAACACATATTTTCTACCAATTAATAATGATGACATTAATGTCACGATGAAGGCACATCACTTACCTCTACTGTCTTGTGTCCTATGCTTAAAATATGATAAACAACTTTCCAATGTGTTATATTAATTTATCTAAAAAAACATGTGCTTGTTGCTATGGTATACAGGAAGTGCAAAGATTTTGACGTGTCAACACAACAGAGATCTATAAATGTAGCTATGACGCTTTCATCTGGTAATTATTTGGACAAAAGTTGCAGTGATTTAATTTCTGCTGTATTTGTCCTTACTTTGTGCCGCCACTGTATATATATATATATATATATATATATATATATATATATATATATATATATATATATATATATATATATATGTATTTAAGATTTGCCTACGTAAAGTTTTTTGTTTTACTTGAACATTTTTATTATGTTGTTGTTATTATTGTTGCTGTTGTTGTTGTTGCTGTTGCTATTATTTTATAATTTTAGAATGCAAAAACCAGCATGCTTTAGTTCTGAAAGTAATGGTGTATTCTGGAAAGGTTAGTAAAGTTATTGGGTGCTAAACAAAACTTTATTTTAATTATTTCTTGTGTGTACAAAAAAATTATCTTAAAATGTAAGGAACCTAAAAGTATTCAAATTTTCAAATAAAAATGGAAAATCCTCAAAAAATTGTCCAAAACAAATTAAAGACACAATCTTTTCGGAAGACATAAGATATTATATTATGTTGACTCGAGCGAATCTTTGTTTTATAAATGTTATAAGTTTTTTTTTTTATATAAAATGTTCGTTAAGATATTTTGAATTTTTTTTTGTTTTAGGTATGCACTTTTAAATTTTTTTCAAAACAAAAAACCTTATAAACTTGTAACTAAATCAGCTAGTTGATATTATGAATGTTACAGCTCACTAAATTGAAGTATTATTTCAATTCAGCTTAATATATTGAATAATTGTATTAATTCAGATATTCATTAATTATAAAGTCACTCAAGTTAAATATTGTTTACTATATGTTTTATTACATTATTTAAAAAAACGTATGTGCTTGTGCATATGAATCTCAAAAAAAGTTTGAGCAAACTACTTAACATATCATTTTTGTTGTTAGATGTGTTTAGTCGCTTTTCAGGATTTAGTTCTAAATATGATACCTGACCCTTTTGAAACACGTAAATAAAAAAATCAAGTTGATGAGGAGGAATTTCTAAACACTCTACATGAACAAAAAATAAGATACAAAAAAAAAAGCAGGTTAGTTTAATAATAAAATGTAGTATAAAGTAATTGATTTTTAAACAAAAAAATATCTGAAGAAACTAATACTGTCTATCTTATAATTACAGGGTGTTATATAAGTTGTGTGCGTATATTTACTTTAAAATTGCTTACAATTATTATAATATATTTGTTTCAAAACCTATACATGTTCAAAGTTTAATTATTAACTTAGATTACTGTTATTGCAGAGAAAGCTATTTAAAAAATCACTGTGAAAGATACAAAGGACATGAAATTGAAAATATCAACAACCTTCTTATATATTGTGGTGCATTCAATAGTAGATTTTTACCTAATTTGACCAAAAACAGATAAAAAGCTGAGTGAAAATGATTTCAACAAAACATTGTAGTTTCATGATGTCATAATCTCAAAGTTTGGGGAAAAATTCCACCTTACTAGACAAAGTTATATGGCCAAACGAGACTCATTTCAAGTTATATACTATTATGAACCTTCATGATTGTTGCTATATGTCCTAGTTTTATTTGCACAAAAAGCAATACTTCTCAAGCTCAAAGAATTGAATAATAGCGTGACAAGGATTATAATCACGTTCTACATACTAATTGTGTTTTTGTCGCATGTTAATTATATATACATATACTAAAAACTATATAGTATATATATACATATACACTATATAGTTTTTGTGATCTTCACTTAAACAAGCAGGTTAGGACTTTCAACATGATAGGGAATCACCCTTTGATTGTGTCAAGTAAGAAGCTCGCTGGATTCAAAGTATCCCTAATGATGCATAGGCATACAAGGCTCAATCAAATAGCCTATTCGTTGTACCAACTTTTCTTCTTTTGAGACAGTTTGAAGAATGCTTTATATAAAAGCAAACCCTTCATAATTGATGAACTTTGTGATCGCATTACAAAAGTGTTGCTGACATGTGCAATAAGCCTCCAAAGTTAAAATGTCTTTTTCTGAATTGCTGTCAAGTTCTTGATATAAAATAAGTTAAATAGCATGGGAATTAAATAATTTGTTAATTGTTATTATATAAAAATTTGAAAACATTTTGCTTTTTTTATTTGTTTAAACTTTTTAAATCAAAAACGTTCACAACTTATATAACATTCTGTAATTAAAATTATTATATCAGTAACAATAAAATAGTTTCAAAAATATAAATTTTCTTTGTTTTACAGTGTGCAGTAAATGACACAGCGCTCATTCTGATAAATCTGGAGTCCTGGTAAAAGTGTTAAAAGAAGACCTGAATATCGGCAAAGATAAGTGCATCACAAATAATAAATATATTTTCAATGGAACCCTTGAAGCTTATACAGAATGTAAAATTTTGTTTCTAGATAACAAGGGATATAAGTTATGATGTTCAACAAACATTATTTATCTACCCACCATTATCCAAAAAGAACTAATATCTTACTTTTAAAAGTTTTAATACATATAATATTAAAAAATAAGTTTCAACAGGAAATTTTAAAATCATTATTAATTTGTAATTTAAATGTTTGTTTCAAAATTAATAAGTTGGTAATAATTACTATTTAAATGATATTACATAATACCTGAAATTGTTTTCACTAGCTTGATTGATTTTTACATTGCCATCATGAAAAAAAAATGAAAGCTAATTATTCTTGAAGATTCCTTTCAACAACAGTAATCATGAAACACATTATATGTTCTAAAACGGGAGCAATGCTTTGAAACCTATAAGAAAAACTATTGTTAAAGGTTTAAAGCTGTAGAACTAAATAAATTTGGTACTAAAGAATTTATACCAATTTTCTGTAGTATAACTAAAAAGAATAAGAAGAGCTTACCACAGTTGATTAGGAATGTGAGAAAACTAAAACAATCGATATACAAAAAGAGTGTGGTAAAAAATGCATTATTCAGTTACACAGTGCTGCAAAAGTAAGCATCCTAGAACCAAACAAAATAGGAAACATAATTATTTAGAAGGAAAAAACAATTACATACAGATTCTTTGCTAAAAAAAATACTACACTTCGAATGGATATCTGTGCACCCATGTTTCTCTATTTTAGTGTTACTAGATGAAGTTTTTAGAAAAATTTAAGAAGTTGTGACAAAAACCAAAAGCATGTTGAAATTAAATAAGAACAAATAACATATATTATATAGAGATATTTTGAGTTGTTGACTCTTAATATGCAAAAAAAACAACAATAAAACAACTATAAATAAACGAAAGTTTATTCCTCAAAAACTTTCAATTATTGAGACGCATTGACTTTTTTAATGTACTGCAGTGAAAACAAGAAACCTAAATTTAAATATTAGTCAAAAATATTGCAAAATTGCTCTTGATAAAAATATTTCTAGAGCTCATTTAGAAGCAGAGCTGATTGAGGCAAAAAAAAAGTTAACTTTAATTATAGCTTTGAAGCAAGTGCTTAACTTAAATTTTAGTTTGACTGAAGCTTTCTATTATTCTAGACGTCTTAAAGTTTACAACCTTATTGTTACAAATTGGTTCCTATTACATTGATTTTTTAAAGACAAGTTTGTATTTTTCGAATAAGTAATAAGGAGAAATGGCTTACTGTTAAGTAACCACTACATTAGAATGCATACTAGAACTGTGAAGTACACTTGATAGAACTATTTTACTTGATCTGACACATATTAAAAGACAAAAACAAATTTATCTTTTCTGTAATTAATGCAAAAAATCACTTGGACTTATATTTAAAACATTTTGGATCTAAATAATGAATAAGAAATAGATAGGTTGATTGTAATGTCACAGTTTGATGTAAACTAAGGAAGGATTTTGAATTTTTTCACAAAAAATGTAACAGTATGTTAAGATTACACCGGAATGTAATATAAATTTTATGGCAAAAGTGAGGTTGGTTCTCTTGTGTTTAACACCAACGTTGTATACACTAGCTGTAGTCAACAAAACTCCCGAAGGCATGATTATGCACTAATATATTTGATGTAACCAACAAATACATTTACAAACAAATACATTTGTAGTTTTATTTGTAGTTTATAAAACTTCCTTGGCATAGTTATGTAGAAATATAGCTGACGATATATTTACACTATTAAATTTATAATACCTTTGTCAAAAAGGTATTGACATCTCCCCAAGAACTAAGTTTAAAAGTCAGTGAGTCAACCAAGTATGCAGGCTTTCTCCTTTATCTGGTCAACCGTTTGATTAATGATAATAAATTATTGATAACTTTTATTTCTTCATTCTTATTTTTTGCTTTAGCAACAGTCTTCTCAATTTCATTCTACCTCGCCGTAAAATTACCTAAATCGTCAAATTCATTTTTATTACTATCTTTCTCTTCACTAATAATAATTTTTCTTAAATCGACAAACGCGTAAAGCATTTGCCTTACGTCTCGCACATGTCTTAGAACATCATCACTTTCAATGTTTTCAACCAAGCTGAGGTGTACTTAAATTAATGCTTCAAATGTAAACATTTTCTTGAAATCTATAGGCTGCCGCAAGCTGCTGTAATCTACCCTAAGTTTTTTTGTTTTTCTACCCTTCTGTTGAAAATGTAGGTGTAGACTGTTCTTGCGTTCGAGTTGTTGGTTTTGCATGTGTAGCTCTACAGTTGAACTGCATATTTACATATCTTTTGTACACATAATTTGTACACACATATTTAAAATCAAATTTGACCTAAACACTATTTTAAGTTCATCAATAGTTTTATAGTAGGCCACGCTCCCTAATTAAGAAATTCAATTGACTTACTTCACCTCTGGTATCTTTGAGATTTGAGAGTACAGTTTGTTAAAGTTTATTTTTTTAAATTAATTATTAAAATAGCTGATATTTTTTATTTAACGTTGATAGTATTTTATAGTCTTTTTGGTTAAAGGAATATTGATCAATTGTTTAAAGACAACTTGAAATTATTACGTCTTTTTATTTTTACAGATTTCTTAAAAAATTTTTGTATTTGTTAGGTTTTTTTCTAAAATCTTTTATCCAACTTATGCAGACACATAAAATCTCTCAGACAAGTTTATTAAATGGTCCCTTTATCTGATATTCTGTGAGCTTTTTTAAGTATTTTAGAGTTCAAAATTAGGCCTACGCTCTCAAACTGCAAGACTTTCAAAGCAATGAGTGGGATTGTTTCAATTATATTACTAATTATTCAACTTTAAGTTGAATAATTAGTAATATAATTGAAACAATTCAAACACCAATTTATAGGATTGCTTCGTCCATTTTTTCCTCCTTGTCATTATCAATTTGTAAACTAGAACCTGTGATTTTTTTCTTGTTTGTAAAACCTTAAATATTTTTTTTTTTTAATATATCGACGGAAGCAGGCAACAGGCAATAGCCTTATCACCTAGCTCCGTTGAATTATTTACATATCAAGCAAATAAAAAATTATCATTTTAAAACAAAGTTACATCTCAGTAAAAGTATTCGATATAATAGACATTTCTCTAATTCGATTCGCAACTATTATCTCAAGATTATAACGAGGATAGTAAGGGCAAGAATGTAAGCATATAGCAACAAATCGCTTAAATAATCCTTCAAAGTTACTAATTTTTCTGTTTATCTATTAAAATAATATTAAATTTATATATATATATATATATATATATATATATATATATATATATATATATATATATATATATATATATATATATATATATGAATATAGGGGAAAGGCGCCTATGATGGCATAGCGCCTATGATGGCATACCGGTCATATTTCCATTAAAATTGGTTTTGGTAAAAAAAATGATTAGACCAACATGACTATACTGACTTTACATTAGTTTTAGTGAAAAAACGTCCCTTGTGCACAAGTATTGTTTTTATAATCAACAAAAATAGATTTTGGGATGTGCTGTTGTAGTTTTATTTCCTTCATATATTTAAGATTGTAATTTTACTATTAACTGTGCAGAATTGAAAATGTCATGCATTTTATATTCAAGTTTTGTGCATTTAGTGGAATAGTTACTTTAATTTTATCTTTTAAACAAAGCAGACACAGCTTGTTTTAATGAAAATGATGACTTTTACCTATGATGGCATACTGACGAGTTAAGGGGGTTGAAATATTGACGAGTTGGGAAAACCTTTTTTTTTTATAAGAAAAACTTATTTTTAAGTAAAGTTAAAAGAAAGCAATGCTCCAAAGTTTTTTTTTGGTCCAAAAAATACGTAAAACGCATTAAATCCTATGCGCATGCGCAAAATTTTTACAATGCTGGTGTGTAGCATGAAATGGTAAATTAGGATGGTTTCGAGTAACTTCTGGCTTTTCTGAGGGAAGACTCTAAGGTTAAATGAAATCATTAAGTTACCCTTGATCCTAACTAGCCCCATCCTCCCCTATGTAATCATAGGAGCAGTGGTTGCCTATGATGGCAAACTTGTGCTTTTTTTTGCAATAAGAATAACTTATAAAAAAATAAAACTGATAAAAACTCCCAGAGTAATTATTGTTCTAGATGCAACAAGGAATGTATCCATATCAAAACTTTTATTATTGGTTCAGGATACTGAATAATGAAGCTTCAAAGTTAAGTATTCCATCATAGGCGCCTTTCCCCTATATATATATATATAAATATATATATATATATATATATATATATATATATATATATATATATATATATATATATATATATATATATATATATACATACACATATATATGTATATTTATATATATATATATATATATATGTTTGTAAAGAACAGAGCAATAATAAATTAGTAAAAACATTTGTCCATTGTTTTTCTTCAACAAACCGACAGAAGAAGAAAAAGCCCGTTGAAGAAAAAAACAAATTGCGTTTTTACCAACATAAATATATGCAAATATATATATATATATATATATATATATATATATATATATATATATATATATATATATATATATATATATATATATATATATATATATATATATATATATGACTTGCCGGGGATCTAATTCTTATGAACCACTCATTTGGATATTGCGCACGAGTGCAAAAAGCAATGAGTTTATTTGGACTGATTTAATGTTTGTTTATAGTTTTATGGCTTATAGTGGAATTATTATTGTAAACGTTAAGTTTTTAAATATTGCAGATGTGTTGGAGTATTTTTATAAAAAATGTATTTTATCTTAATAATAAATAGTACATTTCATGTATTTTTATAGTTTTATATGAGGATCTATTTAGTAAATATGGCACATTCTACATAAATTTGTAAAGGCGCTATTGTTTGACTTTCTATAACTTCTTTGTGTAATAGTAATTTTCTTTCATTTAAAAAGGCTGGGATATTAGGTGTTTAATCAAAAGGCTGAAGCAAATCAGATATTAAAAAGTTTTTATCAGCTATTACAGAATGTCCACTCTCCTATAGCTCTTTTTTCAAAAGGCCTTATTGCTTAACTATTTCAATATCAGAAATATAACCAACAAGTATTTCACTAACCAAAATGTTATTGCACTAAAAAAGTCAATTCCAACTGATCTTTTAAAGATAAAATAGTGCTTATAGTGGGGAAACGAACTACTTTGAACTGTGGGACTTGAACTTCTTTGACAAACCAATTCAAAACAGTCAATAATAACTTTTGCTTTAGGATAAGTCAATTTGAAACATTACGACATGTTAAGTTTTTTGTGATTTAAATTAGACTAAAATAGTATTGCACCAAGCTCAAGGTGTATCAAATTTAACCTGCAATAAGATCTTGACACAGTAGCTTTAAGTGTCTTAAACCCGGAAGAAAAATTTAAATAAAAAGTCTAAGCAATGTTAATAACATGAATAGTTAGTCAATCGATTTCATATTTCACTTATAACCAGATATGTAATATATGAAGGATATATAAACATTTCTTCGGGTAACTTTACTGAGAATGATGTTCAGGATAATAATACTTCAAACTTTCACGTTCATTTCTAGGTTTTAAATATTCAAATAAAATGCCAAAAATATCTTTTCTCGTGCCAGTGAACAAGTTAAACAATTTATCATCTTTTTTGTAGCTAAAAATATTTTTTTTGAATTGCACGTTGGTTATTTTTAAACTTTTATATTCTTTGAGCAAGCTTCAAGGCTTTTGAGAAAGTTTAAAAGTTTTTCTTCCAGCAATTTAGACTCTGACGGTTTAAATATTACCATGTATTATTTGCAGAGATTGAGTTCATAGTCTGTAAAATAATTGCTAAATCTGCAAAATAACTTCTAAACCTGCAAAATCACTTTTAACTTTGCAAACTTTCTTTTATCTCTGCAAAATAACTTATTATTCTACAAAATAACTTCAAAACCTGCTAGATTCCATCTAAACTTGCAAAATAACTTCTAATTCCGTAATTTACAAAGCAATTAGCATTGGTTTAAAAAAGTTTTTAAAGTATTTATAACAAGTTACTGTGCAGTTACTCTAGATTTACTTGTTTTAAATAATTGTCAAAATAAATTAAACTTAAATTAAATATTGAAAATCATCGAATTTATAACATTTATTCTTAAGTAAATGTTACAAATCGATGTTATTGCTATTTATGTTAATATGAGTTAAGCGTATTTTTTTATTTAAAATATTTTTAAAGTAAAATATTGTTGACACTATAATACATATTGTTGACACTATAAACATTTTACTTAAATTTAACAATCGATCTACTTTTAAATTGAAAGTTAAATAGTATCAGTTTTTTAATATACTTTAAAATTTAAATTTCTTTGTAAATCTTAGCAATTGATATACGCGTAGGAGCAGTTCTGGGTCACCACATTTTAAGTCGAGAACTATACGTCGTACACAGAAACCAGAAATCATATTTAAAATTTAGCATTACTTATAAAAAGTGGTTAGCTGT
Source organism: Hydra vulgaris (assembly GCF_038396675.1). Taxonomy (NCBI): domain Eukaryota; kingdom Metazoa; phylum Cnidaria; class Hydrozoa; order Anthoathecata; family Hydridae; genus Hydra; species Hydra vulgaris. The sequence continues at coordinate 13,899,162 of NC_088928.1, forward strand.
TACAAATCATGAATTTGAATTTAACATTTCCAAAAATATTAATTGGACTTGTTTGAAAACATTAGAGGGAAACTACGACCAAGTTATTTTGTTTGGAACAAATCAATGGAAGGGTAAAAGTTTATTTTTCTAGTTTCTTTTTCCACATTAATATGAACTTTTTTAATCATAGGCTATGGATTTTTTTTTAAGGTAACGCAAGTGGGCTATATATTCAAAAGTTAGGTGAAAATATCTGGATTCAAAGAGCTAAATGGAGTGTTTAAATATTTAAAATAAAGTTTCAACAGTTCTCTAGTTTTCAAAGTAATCCCTTAAAAATGTTTATTAATGAGTTTCATTCTTTTTATAATTTTTGGGAGTTTTAGCTTTTAGACTACATCTATTAAAGAAAATTTTTTTTATTTAATTCAGTTAATAAGACCAAAATGTCATAAAGGTAACTTAAAGATACTCATTATCTGTACTAATTATTGTTTTCAATAATTATCCGTTAATATAATTTGTTATAATTAGTTATCAATTATTTAAGTTAATTATTTTTTATATATTAGAACTCTAATAAACTTTAATAATTATAATATATTACGGAAGAGAGTTGTCTTATTTTGTACGTTTATTCGAGAGTTCTCTCGTTTTGTACGTTTTTCAGTTTAAAGATATTTTATTTGTTTTCAACCCTTTGTTAAACTTTTTGAATCAGTGAATGTAATTAAAAAGAAATATAAGTTAGCACAAATTTATATGCATACATTTTTGAATATTGATTGGGCTTTTCATTCCGATCGGATATTATTAACAATAACTCGAGTTTTAGTATTAGTATTAAACAAATAATT